>NC_084897.1:8849627-9149627 GCF_958979055.1 Alnus glutinosa | reverse complement strand
TAATGCACGCAATTTCCATATCTGATGCTCGCGCGTCTGAACCAAGAGGACTGACGTCCGGACGTCTGGATTTTGAATGCGATACTTGCCTTATGGATGAGCGAGTCCAGATGGGAATCGACGTTGTCTGGACGGTTGCAGTGATCTTCCAATGACTGTGATTTGGAAGGAAATCCCTTAGCTGGTCGAACACTAAGTGTCGTCCGGACGTTCTACTTAAACATCCAGACGGATGCAGGCTGGAGCAGTTCAAAGCTTCTCGACACAGAGGAAGGTTCAGACTGAAAGTTCTTGTTGTCCGGACTGATGATGTTTTGGACAGTTGGGCGTCTGGACGGTATGTCACATCGTCCGAACTGCTGGCAGGGAACCAAATTTTCAGACTTGTAAATTGTGCAAAATCTTCTGGAAGTACTCTTGTTAGTTTGTAATTGGCCACATTCTGTTGGACAAAATCACTTCGTTGTAAAGATGCTTTTTAACAGGGATTCCACTATTCAGAGTACTTTAAGATGATTTTGCGTAAATTACAAGTAAGAAAATTCGTTTCCCTGTCAGCCGTTCGGAAATCGTGTCATACCGTCCGGACGCCCAGCTGTCCAAAGCTTCAGCCGTTCGGACGACATTTCATACCATCCAAACACTCATCAAACTAAAGCATCATCGTCCGGATGACGTGGATTCCCGTCCGGACCTTCTTTTCTGTGGAGAACCTTCGACCAAAGCTTCAGATTTTCTTTCCAAAATCAAATTTGGGAAGATTGCTGCAACCGTCCGGATTACGTGGATTCCCGTTCGGATGCACTACTCCTTAAGGCAAGTTCGTAATTCAAATTCAACCGTCCGGACACTAGCCTATCATGGTCCGGATGCGCGTATGACTGATATGGAAATTGCATGCAGTAGATCACCCGTCTGAACGGCCATCCTCCTAGTCCGGACGCGCGAAGCCTTTATAAGGAAATTAATTGCAGCGGCCGTGCGACCGTCCGGACGACAGTGCCTCACCATCGGGACGCGGCTCTCACACAATAAAGATCTTCAGCGAAATTTTTAGAATTTTGGTTGCACAGTTGTCTGTCCGAACGGCCTATAACCACCGTCCGAACGGCGCCCAGCTTTATCAAGCCAAACGCTCATTTGAGCCTTCGGCCTATAAATAGAGGCCCCTGTGCTTGAGAATTGCAAGAATTCGGTATTGAATTCCACTAGAGCTTAGAGAGTTATTTTGTGAGGTTATTGAGCTGATTTGTTCTCTCTAAAGCCGTTGTTATGTGTGCTGTTGCTGCGCTTAAACTGAAGTCTATCTTCGGGGTCGGCCTTAAGGTAAATGATTCCATTGAAGACTCCTTCAGGTCGGAGACCTGGTTGGGAGGCGTTCGTGTTAGGCTACACGTTAGAGTGCAAGGTACGACCACTGCATCTGGGGTATGTGAGTGCTACTATCTTGTAACTAGTCTTGTCTTCTGAATAGTGGATATCATGGGTTTGGCTGCCTCAGAGTGGTTTTTCTCTTAATTGAGTTTCCACTTCGTTAACAAAAATCTTGTGTTATTTATTTTCCGCATTATTTTGTTAACACATTGTGCACACACACTTGCTTTATTTTGGAAGTCAATTCTATTTTTCAACTCTGAATAGCGAAATCCCTTTTAAAAGGCATCATTACAAAGAAGTGATTTTGTGCAATAGAATGTGGCCAATGACAAACTGACACCTAAGGTAAAGGATTCTATTGAATACCCCTTTAGGTAGGAGACCTGGTTGGGAGGCGTTCGTGTTAGGCTACACATTATAGTGCAAGGTACGACCACTGCATCAGGGGTATGCGAGTGCTACTACTTTGTAACTAGTCTTGTCTTCTGAATAGTGGATATCCTGGGTTTTACTGCCTCAGAGTGGTTTTTCTCTTAATCGAGTTTCCACTTCATCAACAAAATATTTGTCTCCTTTAATTTCCACATTTAATATTTTGTTGCACACTGTTCACACATACTTGTTAAAATTAGAAGTCATTTAGAACCATCTACCAACCTTTACCCTAACGACCTCTACCTCAAACTCAGAGAGGACGATGGTCGGCAACCAACCCATGTCACGGCATTCATAAAAGAGACGGCAGTTCTGACTTTCTGGAGAAGCAAGTTCAATCACGCACGAGATTACGCCGTTTGGCCATTAGCCATAAAGGCCGTTCAGGGGATTTTCAAATCACCAGGAATAAAAACACCTTTTCAGACCCCTAGGATCTTTCTTCTGTGCTTCTTCTGACTCAGCTATGTGGGGAGCCTTTCTTAGTCTGTCAGAGAACTTCTTCTTGAATTTATTATTCTTCATGAATCGCTCAAAGTTCTTGGCTAATATTGCCACTACATCCTCATCAATGTCAGAGTCTTCGTTAGATGAGACTCTTGATTTCTTCTTAGATGTCTTAGATGCCTTGAGGGCAATTGTCTTTACCTTTCTGACTGGAGGTAAGGAGTATTCATATGTCTGAAGAGATCTTACCAGCTCTTCAATCTTCATCTCCTCCAAGTCTTTGCTTTCTTCTATAGTTGTCACCTTAATCCTGAAATGCTCAGGCAAAGATCTTAGTATCTTTCAGATGAGTTTTACATCCGAGATTTGTTTCCCAAGACTCACCATCGAGTTTCTTAGGTCGCTAATCTAGTTGTAAAACTCTTCGAATGTCTCATCTTCGAGCATCTTAATTTCTTCAAATTTAGAAATCAACATTTGAAGTTTGGCAAATGGGACCGTCTGGACGACGTTACCTCACCCGTCCGGACGCGGCTCTCAAACAGGAAAGATTTTCAGCGAAAATCTCAAAAATTCTAGTTGCACAGTTGTCCGTCCAGACGGTTCAGGTTTACCATCCGGACGGCGCCCATATATTTTACAGCAGCCGTCCATTTGAACCTCAGCCTATAAATAGAGACCCTTGGGCATTGAGAACTGCAAGAATTCGGTATTGAATTCCATCAGAGCTTAGAAAGTTATTTGTGAGATTATTGGAGCTGATTTGTCTCTCGAGCCATTGCAAGTGTGTTGTTGCTGTGCTACAACTGAAGTCTATCTTAGGGGTCGGCCCTAAGGTAAAGGATTCCATTGAAGACCCCTTCAGGTAGGAGACCTGGTTGGGAGGCGTTCGTGTTGGGTTACACGTTAGAGAGCAAGGTACGACCACTGCATCAGGAGTATGTGATTGTTACTGCTTTGTATCTAGCTTTGTCTTCTGAATAGTGGATATCCTGGGTTTGGCTGCCCCGGAGTGGTTTTTCTCATCTTGAGTTTCCACTTCGTTAACAAAAATCCTTGTGTCATTTATTTTCCGCATTGTTATTTTTGTTGACACTTTGTGCACACACTTACTATTTATTTTAGAAGTCAATTTCTGTTTTTTCACTTTCCAAAACACAAATATGGGAAGACAACTGTAACCATCCGGACGATGTGGATTCCCGTCTAGACGCACTCATACATAAGGCAAGTCGTACATTCAAAATCTAGATGTCCGGACGTTAGTCTTCATGGTCCGGATGCTCGAGCTTCATATATGGAAATTGTGTGCATTAGATCAACCGTCCGGACGATAGATGCTATGGTCTGGACGCACCAAGCCTTGATATGGAAATTGCGTGTAGCTAAAGTGTGACCATCCGGACGCTAGGGCAACACCGTCCAGACGCAGCTCAATTCAGGAAATAATTTCATTGAAATTTGGAAAGCCGATCACACAGTTGTCCATCCAGACCCTTTATGTCTATTGTCTGGACGGCGCCTAGGTATTTCTAGCCAAACGCTCATTTGAACCTGTAGCCTATAAATAGAGGCCCCTAGTCTTGAGAATTGTAAAAATTTGGTATTGAATTCCGTAGTGCTTAGAGAGTTATATTTTAGAGTTATTATGCTGAGTTAGTCTCTCTCAAGCCGATGCCAAGTGTTGTTGCTATGCTAAATTGAAGTGTATCTTAGGGGTTGACCCTAAGGTAAAGGATTCTATTGAAGACCCCTTCAAGTAGGTGACTTGGTTGGGAGGCATTCGTATTGGGTTACACGTTAGAGTTGAAGGTACGACCACTGCATAAGGGTATGTGAGTGCTACTGCTTTATAACTAGCTTTGTCTTCTGAATAGTGGATATCCTGGGTTTGGTTGCCCCGGAATGGTTTTTCTTTTAATTGAGTTTCCACTTCTTCAACAAAATATCTGTCTCTTTATTTTCTGCATTGTGATATTTTGTTGTACACTATTGCACACACTTGATAAATTAGAAGTTTATTTAATTTTCAGATATGAATTTCCTTGGGCTTGTGAGGCTTCACTCTAAAGTATTTAGCCTTGGTGTGGCCATTCTTACCTCTATGACAGCATGAGGGAGAACCCTTTTGCCAATATTGCCGCTTTTGTCGAGAAGCATGATCAGGCTTGGAAGGTTTAGATCTAGACTTACCTGTCATTGGCTCTTGTTTCTTTATCCAAGGCTTCTGATGCCGGATCTAATGACAGTGTGGCCTGATGTGCCCTGTGACACCACAGTGATGGCACATAGGCTATCTTTGTTTGCTGAATTGCTTCTTGACATGCTCTGCAATTTTAGGGTTATCATTTTTACACAAAACAAAGTTCTTACCTTCTTGAGATAAATGTCTCCTATGGGGCCGGACATATTTATCGGAAGAAGGATTCTCAATTGTTAGTATTATTGGCCTCATTCTATGTTTGGACAAAATCACTTGTTTGTAAAGATGCTGTCTTACAAGGGATTTCGTTATTCAGAAGAATTTCAGAAGATTCTGTCTACAAGTCAGAAAATCTCTGGTTCCCTGTCAGCCGTCCGGACGATCGAGCCATCCCGTTCGGACGCCCATCTGACCACTATTCCATACGTTCGGACAACGTGCCATACCGTCCGGACGCCAGTTAGACCAAGCATCATCCGTCTGGATGACGTGCATTTCCGTCCGGACCCTCCACTGTGTCGAGAAGTTTCTATCTAGCTTGTATCCATTCGGACAACTTAGCAGCACGTCCGGACGCCTATCAGTACTCAACTAGCCTCAGATTCTTTCCGAGTTCAAATATGGGAAGACTAATTCAACCGTCCGGACGATATGGTATCCCGTCCGGACGCGCGTCTCCTTAAGGCAAGAATCGCAATTCAAATATCAGTGTTCGGACGTCAGTCAGCCTTGGTCCGAACGCGCGTGCAACTAATATGAAAATTGTCGATTCGACTTCAACCGTCTGGACGACTGCTTGTCATGGTCCGGACGCGCGCATAGCAGATATGGAAATTGGATGTTGAAGTTCAGCCATCCGGACGCTCATCCCCCATGGTCCAGACGCGCGAGGCCTTCTAAGGAAATTACTTGCAACGGACGTGCGACCGTCTGGACGATGTGTCATCCCGTCCAGACGCGGCTCTTAACCACGAAAGATTTCTTAGCAAAATTTTCAGAAAATCCTGTCGCACAGTTGTCCGTCCTGACGGCCATGACCACCGTCCGGACAGCGCCCAACTATAATTTGCCTGACGCTCATTTGAGGCCCCAGCCTATAAATAGAGGCCTCTGGGCATTGAGAACTGCAAGAATTCGGTATTGAATTCCACAACTGCTCAGAGACGTTATCTTTCCTCTGAAGCCATTGCAAGTGTGTTGTTGCTGCGCTACATCTTAAGTCTATCTTAGGGGATGACCCTAATGTAAAGGATTCCATTGAAGACCCCTTCAGGTAGGAGACCTGGTTGAGAAGCGTTCGTGTTGGGTTACACGTTAGAGAGCAAGGAACGACCACTGCATCAGGTATATGTGAGTGTTACTATCTTGTATCTAGCTTTGTCTTCTGAATAGTAGAATTCCTGGGTTTGGGTGCCCCGGAGTGGTTTTTCTATTGATTGCGTTTCCACTTCGTCAACAAAATTCTTTGTGTTGTTTACTTTCGGCATTGATATTTTTGTTGCACACTTTGCACACACTTGTCTTTTATTTAGAAGTCAATTTCATTTTTCATTAATTTTTTCCTTTTTAGGAGCAACCTACTTATTCCAAGGCCTGTGGGATTTCAACAAATAACAATTTGGTCTAATATGACCAACCTTCCCACAATTATGACAAGTAGGAACAAACTTACCTTGTGTTCCTGATTTCTTGGACTTAGGCTTCACACAGTCATTCAAGCAAGAATTTTCAAGATTATCTAAACAAGCTGTATCAACTCTCACAGGCTTAATAACAATAGAATCTAATTCAGAATCAGAAGCATGTGAAGTAGAAGCACTCAAATCATCAACAATTAAGTCAGGCTTGTTAGAGATATTTGTATGAATACTAAGCATGCTTAGAGAATTTTTCTAAGAGATCTTCAGATTCTTTTAATGTATTCTCAAGTGTGTCAATAGTGTTAAATAACATGGTATTCTCAGATTTCAAAGAGTCAATCAAAGCATGTGATTCAGATAGTTTAATGATAAAAGACTATTTTTCTTGTTTAACCTTTTTCAGCTCTTTATTTGAATTTTTAGAAATTTTATTAAATTGAAGAAAATCCTCAATAAGCTTATTATCATAATTCTCTTCAGATAACACAGAAGAATTCATGATAAAAGGAATCAACAAAATATTGATCACACTCAGGAAATTAACCATTTATGTGTGAATATTGTGTAACAAAATATCTACATGTGGAATTTAAATGAGAAAGATATTTTGTTAACGAAGTGGAAACTCAATTAAGAGAAAAATCACTCCGGGGCAGCCAAACCCAGGATATCCACTATTCAGAAGACAAAGCTAGTAACAAAGCAGTAACACTCACATACCCTATGCAGCAATCGTACCTTGTACTCTGACACGTAACCCAACGTGAAAGCCTTCCAATCAGGTCTCTACCCGAAGGGGTATTCAATGGAATCCTTTCGCTTAGGGCTCCTCCTTAAGCTAGACTTCAACACGAGCAAGTCACACATTGGACAACCCTTAGAGAACTAGTAGATCTTCACAATTTCTACCTAAGCACCCTCTCTAAGTATAGAAGAATTCAATACTAAATTCTGTCGATAATACATGCCTAGTGGCCTCTATTTATAGGCTTTAGAAAACCTAAGTCGAGTCTGAAACGTACTTTTCTTGGTCGTGTCCAGAGGAAAGCCAAGTGAGTCCGGAAGGATAACTGTGCAACCACCTTTCTATAACCCGTTTCATGCTCTCCAAATTAAGGCCGCATTCGAACGGTGTTGCCCTAGAGTCTGGACGGTTGCAAATTGTCTACACGTAGTTTCCTTACCAAGGAACACGTCTGGACATTGTTGTCCTGTCGTCCAAACGGATGCAAGTTGTCTTCACAATCCATGTCTGCAAAGGAAAACTTGAATCTTCTTGAACTTTGAAGAGCGTCTGGACGTGTTGCCATGATGTCCAGATGGATGCAACCTAGAGCTGTTCAAAAGCTTCTTGACACTGATGGGCGTCCAAACGCATCCCTAGGATGTCAAGATGGAAAGAAAGGATTTGACTTCTACTGGTTTGGAATCTGCACAGAATCTTCATGGAACATTGAAATAGCCTTCTTGAAGCTTGTCATAATATGAACTTTTTTCGTATTAGAGAAATAAACTCTAAATACTATGAAGATTCTGAAATATAAGGCATCCCAATTAAAGCAGCAACAATACATGATAGTGATTTTGTCAATAGAATGCAACCAATAAAACTAACAAAAGCCTTTCTTAATATTTTCAATGCATTGCAATTATACACAACCACATAATCGTTATAATAGCATTGGCTATAGGTTCAACAAATCACAACAATTATTGTATAAAATTTTGTAAGGTTTCTCAGTTAGTAAAATACTCACTTGGCTGCAAGGTTTGCGGCTTAGTAAAAGAATCCTCAACCAAAGCCTCACAATGTATCACTGCATTTACACATTACATGATACATTAACAACAACACTATATTTCTAACTGTACGTTCACACTTTAGCTCTTTAATTGTTCAAGAGCTAAACCCATGGAATACCCATAGAATTCTAGGGTTCCATTTAACATCCGAACAACAACAAACACTAACCCATACGGTAATTTTAGGGTTAGACATTTAAAATTAAACTTTAAACAAAAACCAAAAATTAAGGTTTTGGAAAACTTACCAAAATTTGTCCAAGCGCAACCTATAGCTCGGAGAACATTTAGGAAGCTCTAAAATGTGCAAAATCTAAAGAATATTGGAAGATTAAACCAAATCTTTTAAGAATCAACCCAAAATCTCAAAAGACAAGGATTTATGAAATTACCTTAAACCAGTTGATAGAAACATAGATCGGGCTTCATAGATCACGTTTTTTAGGTTAGATTTGAGGTTGGGGGCTTGGATCTTCGTGGATCAAGGGTTTTAGGTGGAAACTTAAGAGAAAATCGTGTAAGGGATGGAAATTTCTATAAGAAATGACCTAAAATGGCTCATTTTTGCTTTATATCGTGTGCTATCCGGACGGGGTAAGTGGTTGTTCGAACACGCGTGTTGAAAAACCACTTACTCAGTTTCTGTGGCTACTGACCAGACATGGGTTGTGCCTGTCCAGACACAACCTCCAGGGAGTGAATTTTTGCTGTTTAGAACTCTTGTCCGGACACGACTTCCTGAAACTTGATTTTACGTCTTTTCCAAGCGTTTTCAACGTGTTTTCTTGCCATTTCACCAATTATAAGTGAAATTTAAAGATAACTTCTAAATAACCATGTGTGTGTGCACAATATGTAACAAAATAATGTAAAAGCAGAATTTAACAAAATAATGACACAAGTATTTTGTTAAAGAAGTGAAAACTCAATGAAGAGAAAAACCACTCCTGGGCAGCCAAACCCAGGAAATCCTCTATTCAGAAGACAAAGCTAGTTACAAAGCAGTAGCACTCACATACCCTTGATGCAGTGGTCGTACCTTGAACTCTAATGCATAACCCAATGCAAACACCTCCCAACCATGTCACCTATTTGAAGGGGTCTCCAATGTTATCCTTTACCTTAGGGCTCCTCCCTAAGATAGACTTCAATTGTAGTACAACAACAACACACAATGGCAACTACTTGAGAGGGAGCGGATTAGCACAACAATTCATAAAATATACTCTCTAAGCTCTAAAGAATTGAATACCAAATTCTTTAAATTGTACATGCCTAAAGGCCTCTATTTATAGGCTACAGAAGATCTAAATCGAGTTTGATACTATTTTCTCTAGGCGACGTCCAGACGGTAGCTGAGGGCGTCTGGATGGCCAACTATGCAACCGGCTTTCCAAATTCACTAAAATTCTTTCCTGAATAGAGCTGCGTCCGGATAGTGTTGCCCTAACGTCTAGATGGTTGCACTTCTGCTGCATGCAATTTCCATAATAAAGACTGAGCGTTCGAACAATGTAGACTGACTGCCGAATGGTTGTAGATCTTCAGCACGTCTTGCCTTATCAAGGATAGTGTCCGGACAATGTAGACTTGTCGTTTGGACGTATGCAGTTGTCTTCCCATATCTGTGTCTGCGAAGGAAATCCCTTTACTTGTCGAACACTGAATGGCATCTGGACGTGTTGTTGAGACGTCCAAATAGATGCAACCTAGAATAGTTCGAAGTTTCTGGACACTAATAGGAGTCCAGACGGAATAACCACGTCGTCCAGACGGATGTTGCTTGACTGACGAGTGTCTGGACGGTTGACAGGGACGTCCTGACGGATGGAAGGGATTCAACTTCTCTGTCTTGAAACCTGCACAAAATCTTCTTGAAACACATAATTGAAATGTAGACTCTGAATATAAACAACATCCCTGATTAATAAGCAACATTATATAGAAGTGATTTTGTCCAACAGAATGCAGCCAATCACAAACTAACACTAATAATTCATTTAATTTAATTTACATTTTAAACATCTATTTAATATCTTGGATATTACAGAGAGAATTAGGGCATCAAACACTTCTTCTGTCACCATGTTTGCAGAGTTGTTCCCATTCTGCTTTCTTGGTCCCATGCAATTCTTCTTAAAATGGCCAGCCTTGTCACAATTCCAGCATTCTGGTTGGTTACAATATTCCGATTTGCTTTTACCTTTCCTAGATTTTGATCTACGTCGACTAGAGTTTCTATTGTATCCTCTACCTCTTTTCTCGAGGTTTAAGGTAGCACCAGAACATGAGGCTTTGCCAGAATCCCTTCTGCGCACCTCCCTACTTAGAATCAAATCCCGAATAGCCTCACACTTGAGTTCACTCTTCCCTGCAGAACTGCTCTCAGCCATTCTTATGCCTTCCCAACTATTTGGTAAAGATGCACAGACAATTAATGCGTGGATCTTGTTGGGTCTAATGTCCAAAAACTGCAATTGCATTAATGTTGTTTTTCTATAATTGTATAATATAAACATTGGACACACACACACACACATATGTTTGAATACGTTCATATGATATACGTGTAAGGTTCCTAAGTTACATTGTATTTGACTAAGGTATAAGTAATAAGATTATCACACAGAAGATCATAGTCATAGTTCCTTGTAATTTATAAAAGATTGTTCGTAGTCATAAATGGAACTGTGAAATCCATTTATACTATAACATGTCAACCTTAACGATCTATCTTGATTAGAAGAAGTAGGAAGTGTTGGGGATCATGCGCTAATCAAAGTATGCACAACGGAATACCGATCCTATAAAAGATTTCTTCAAGATAAACAAGGCTAGATTAATTAAACTAACATGTTCAAGGTACTTACAATCGAAATCGGCCTCACTAGGCTACTATGGTTAGTTGACTTTGGTTGATATGCTCCTTGCATGTTGAATGGTGAAGAACGTATCCTTTGTGTTCTTGACTCAACCTCAAGATCTTCTATCTAATGACTAAATATGACTGTGAGTGTGGACTCACGACTTGAAACAGTGAATTGGTAAATAATACTTCACTATAGCCTTTTATTTATAGACTTGGATTTACACTTATGATAGGGTTAGGAGATAAATCAAAGCTGTAGCAGAGTGATAATAGCTTAAAAGTTCTTATTTTATCTATTAAAGTAAACATTATCATACTTTATTATGATTTAATTCTTGCATTTTATATTTAATTGTGGAATATTGTTCAATTATTGATCTTAAGCTTGAATATTATATTAATGCAAGAGATTGTGTTATGTAGGAATTACAAAAGAAAGTAAAGATTAAAAGCCAAGAGGTGGGTCAAAAGAAGAAGTCCATCCTATGCCCAAGATAGAGTCCAACGTGTAATCCAAGAAGAGGTGAAACCAAGGTGTTGGACCTACGAATTGGAGTAACATTCTATTACTACTAAATGACAAAACAAGGAAAAGAAAAAGGAAGATTGAAATCTAATCTATCACTAAGACTATGGGTAATACAAAACCAAGAAGAAAAAGGTCTCTTGAGCCCTTATAAAAAGAAGAAGCAGTGTTTTGTTTCAAGTATAAAAGAGAGACTTGGAACAAATAGAAGACTGGGATTCCTATAGTTGTATAAATCCCAAATGAAGAATGACTCTTATTTCTATAAGAGAAGACGCACTATACAGGAAGAAGGGATGAAATCTTTCGACAATCTTTCTTTCTCTTCAACTTAGTGACGGAGTGAATTTTTAGAAGGCTTTTGGACATTTTCAACTGGTTCTAGTTATTTGTTATTTTCAATTTATTTTCTTTTAGTTGTTTAAGTTTGATGTATAGTACTTTAGTTATGGAATTTATTTTCATAGTTATGAGTGACTAAATCTCTACTTAAAGCTAGGGGTGAAACCTAGTATTTTTATTATGTGTTCTTGAGTCTATTTTATTTGTTCTTCATAGATTAATGATTAAATGTTGGGGATGATTTTTATTTAAGAGTAATTAATGAGACAAGTTTATTTTGATTCATTATGATTTTTGTTTATATCAAATACTTACTGATGTGGTTGTTTTGTGTACAAAAATATCAATAATAAAATTACCTCTCGCAATAGTATGAATCCTTGTAGGATAAGGCTATATTGAACCTCAAGGACTGTGTAGGAATTGCTATCAAGTTTTTCCAGATTAAATATAACTTAATTAAAAGAAGTTTGATTTTATTTTATTTATAACTAAGTTAAATACATAAAACTAAAGACATAAAAATAAAGATTGTATTGATGAAAGAAAGAATAGGGTATTGATTTCACCACTCACCGCATAACAATGGTCAATCATAAATTAATAAGGAAAATTCATACTGTGCATGATATAGGGCTCGTCTCACTTGAGTAGTAAAGAAATTACCTCTAAAGAATAAGTATAATCCATCTTTGGTTGGCACGGACCATCCACCTAACTACTAAGATGCAATACGACTTGTCTTCCCTAGGTATGGATTAGCTACGTCTTTAATAGGATACATACGATCAATGGAATAGTATAACCCATCTTCGGTTTGTATGAACTGTCTACCTAAATTACACTAAAATAGGGTGTAGTACAATCCGTCTTCCTAAGGAATGGCCTATTAAACCCTTTTGATCATATGTCAATTAAAACAATTGTATAACAATCATTCACATAATCACAGAAAATATCAAGGATTGAGTTCAATCAAAATAAAAGACTTTATTAGACAATATAGATGAAAATTAAAATAATTCTAATTTACCGTATGTGTGCACAATGTGTAACAAAATATTGTAAATGCGGAATTAAAGAACACAAATAATTTGTTAATGAAAAATGAAATTGACTTCTAAAAATAAAAAGCAAGTGTGTGCTCAAAGTGTTAACAAAACTAACAATGCGGAAAATAAACAACACAAGAATTTTCTGTTAACAAAGTGGAAACTCAAGATGAGAAAAACCACTCCGGGGCAGCCAAACCCAAAATATCCACTATTCAGAAGACAAAGCTAGATACGAAGCAGTAACACTCACATACCCCTGATGCAGTGGTCGTACCTTGCTCTCTAACATGTAACCCAACACGAATCCCAACCAGGTCTCCTACCTGAAGGGGTCTTCAATGGAATCCTTTACCTTAGGGCCGACCCCTAAGATAGACTTCAGTTATAGCGCAGCAACATTACACTTGCAATGGCTTGAGAGAGAACAAATCAGCTCTAATAACCTCACAAAATAACTCTCTAAGCTCTGATGGAATTCAATACCGAATTCTTGTAGTTCTCAATGCCAGGGCCCTCTATTTATAGGCTGAGGTTCAAATGGGCGACTGCAGTGAAATATACGGGTGCCGTCTGGACAGTGGACAAGGGCTGTCCGGACGGACAACTGTGCGACCAGAATTTATGAGATTTTCGCTGAAAATCTTTCCTGTTTGAGAGCCGCGTCCGGACGGTCACACGTCCATTGCAAGTAATTTCCATATAAGGCTTCGTGCCTCGGACCAGGGGGGATGGTTGTCCGGACGGTTAATCTTCAACACACAATTTCCATATCAGATGAGCACGCGTCCGGACCATGATAGGCAGGTGTCCGGACGGTTGAAGTTGAATATGCAATTTCCATATCTGTTGAATGCGAGTCCGGACCAAGCTGACTGTCGTCTGGACGGATGTATTTAAATTGTGATTCTTGCCTTATGTATGAGAGCGTCCGGACGGGAATCCACGTCGTCCAGACGGTTGCATCAATCTTCCCTTATTTGAACTTGGAAAGAAAATCTGAAGCTTATCAATCACTCGACGTTGTCCGGACGGGCTACTGAGTCGTCCGGACGGATGCAAGGTGGTACAGAAGCTTCTCGATATAGTGAAGGGTCCTGACGGAAATACACGTTGTCCGGACGGATGATGCTTGATCTGTCTGGCGCCCGGACGATATGGTATGTCGTCTGAACGGATGGAACAGTGGACAGATGAGCGTCCGGACGGGATGACACGTCATCCGGACGGCTGATAGGGAACTGATTCTTCTGACTTGTAACCAGTGCAGAATCTCTGAAATACTTCTGAATAGTGGACTCCCTGTGAAGAGCATCTTTACATATAAGTGATTTTGTCCTAAACAAAATGAAGCCAATCACAAACTAACAGCTAACGAAGTGGAAACTCAATTAAGAGAAAAATCACTCTAGGGCAGCCAAACCCAGGAAATTTACTATCAGAAGACAAATCTAGTACATAAACAGTAATACTCACATACCTGATACAACAATCGTATCTAGCACTCTGACATGTAACCCAACGTGAACGCCTCCCAACCAAGTTTCCTGCTTGATGGGGTCTTCTATGGATTCCTTTACCTTAGGGCTCCTCCATATGATAGACTTCAGTTATGAGCACAACAATAGCACAACGGCAACGACTTGAGAGCTAGTGGATCTTCACAATTTCTCCCTAAAATATACTCTCTAAGCTATGAAGAATTCAATACCGAATTCTGTAAATAATACATGTGTTAGTATTTTGGCCTTATTCTGTGTTTGGACAAAATCACTTATGTGTAAAGATGCTGTAAACAGGGATTCCACTTTCAGAGTGATGTCAAGATTAGAAGACAATTCAAGTTCCCTGTCAGCCGTCCGGACGATGTGTCATCCAGTCCAGACACCCATCTGTCTATTGCTCCATCCGTCCAGACGATGTGTCATACCTTCCGGATGCCAGACAGTCCAGCATCATCCGTCCAGACGACGTGCTTCTTCCGTCCGGACACTTCACTGTATCGAGAAGTTTTTGTTCCAGCTTGATCCGTTCGGACGTCTCAGCAGCACGTCCGGACGCCTATCATTTCTCGAACGGTTCACTGATTCTTTCCAAATTCAAGAAAGGGAAGATCAATCAACCGTCTGGACGATGTGGTATCCCGTTCGAACGCATGTGTCCATAAGGCAAGAATCGCAGTTTGAATTTCACCGTCCGAACGCTTGACAGCTGTGGTCCGGACGCTGGTGCATCGTATATGGTAACTGACGATTCGACTTCAACCATCTGGATGTCTCCCTGTCATGGTCTAGACGCACACGCATCTGATATGGAAATTGCGTGCTGAAGTTTAGCAGTCCGGACGCTCCTGCCCCTTGGTCCGGAAACGCGAAGCCTGTTATGGAAATTACTTGCAGCGGACGTGCGTCCGTCCGGACGATGTTCTAATACAGGAAAGATTTCTCCGCGAAAATTTTGGAAAATCCTGTCGCACAGTTGTTGGTCCGGACGGTCATGGTCCACCGTCCGGACGGCTCACAGGCTTATTTTGCCTGACACCCATTCTGACCCCCAGACTATAAATAAGGGTCCTTGGGCACTTAGAGCTGCAAGAATTCGATGTGAATTCCATTAGAGCTCAGAGAAGTCATCAATCCCTCTGAAGCCGTTTTACAAGTGTGCTGTGCTGTAAACCGAAGTCTATCTTAGAGGTCAGCTCTAAGGTAAGGAGTTCCATTGAAGACCCCTTCAGATAGGTGAACCTGGTTGGGAAGCGTTCGTGTTGGGTTACATGTCAGAGATCAAGGTACGACAACTGCATCGGTACATGTGAGTGTTACTATCTTGTATCTAGCTTTGTCTTCTGAATAGTGGAATTCCTGGGTTTGGCTGCCCCGGAGTGGTTTTTCTCTTAACCGAGTTTCCACTTCGTCAACAAAAATCTTTGTGTCATTTACTTTCCACTGTGCCTTAATTTTTGTTGACACTTATGCACACACTTTACTTTTAGAAGTCATTTCAATTTTTCAACATGCCTAAAGGCTTCTATTTATAGGCTATAGAAGACCTAAATCGGCACTGATTCTATTTTCTCTAGGCGGCGTCCGGACACAAGCTAAGGCCGCTCGGACGAACAACTGTTCAACCGACTTTCCATAACGCGTTTCACACAATGCCATATCAGGGCCACGTCCGGACTGTGTTGCCCTAGTATTTGGACGGTTGCACTTCTATTGCACCTAAATACCATAATAAGGACTGCTTTCGGATAGTGTTGCCCTGACATCTGGACGGTTGCAATTCTTCTCCACGTCTTGCCTTATCAAGAATAACGTCTGGACGGTGTTGCCCTGTCGTTCGGATAGATGCAGCTGTCTTCCCATATCTGTGTCTGTGAAGGAAATTTGATTTCTTGTCGAACTCAAATGAGCGTCTGAATGTGTTGCCATAACATCCGGACGGATGCAACCTTGAACTGTTCGAATCTTCTAGATACTGATGGGCGGTCGGATGCATGACTGGGCCGTCCAGACGGAAGCTTGGGATTTGACCTCTCTAACTTGGAATCTGCACAGAATCTTCTTTGAGCATCTTGAACCTCTTTTCTGAAATGAAGACTCTAAAATAAAGGCATCCCTGATTATGTAGCAACATTACATAAAAGTGATTTTGTCAAACAGAATGCAGCCAATCACAAACTAACAAACCTTCCCTTTAGCCATTTTGGGACAAAAGTCACTTGACCGGTTTAAAAATTCGTTCCCGGTCCAAAATAACATTACTCCCCCTTTTTGTCTCAAAATGACAAAGGGTAATATAGAGTAGAAAAACCATAAACAAATACAGTTTCAAGATCCAAAGGAAAAAAGACAACTGTAGAAAGCCATAGAAAAATAGCACAATCATGTATCTAAACCTGAGAAATCAATTAGATAACAAGTCAGAATTATGCAAACATATAGTAGGGAGACAAGAATTGAATAAGCAAAAATTTCCCTACAGAAACAAAATTTTAAATAGCTGGCTCAACTTATGCAATGCGTGTGTGTGTGAAGGCTTTCTCAATAAGGTATGAAGTTCACTGATATGACTTAAAGCAACTGAATTTTCTAAACAAGAGAGAAAATCAAAGGATTAGTCAATAGTCAAACCTTATTTTACTAGGGCCTAGCCACCCTCATTTAATACATTCTCCCTAAGCTGCAACACTTTTTCTTTTACTTAGTACTTTAGTGACCGTCTATTTCCGCAATGATTAGGTCACTGACTGTTTCTTTAGGGACAAGTTTAAGAATAGATGTAGCACAATAAGCAGTGGATCTTTTTATTTATCTATATTTATTGATTTTTGAATGCTTTTTATCACTTGGTACTGCAACATTGAAAGATTTCCAGAATTTATAGGTTCTAGGTTCAACTAGTGAGTTAGTCAATTTGACCATCTTATAAAAAAAAAATCTCTCTCAAAAGAATTTCCAAAAGCTAAAAATCAGAGAGAAAAAAAAATATGTATCTTAGGGGAGCCTTAGATAGTGCACAAAAAAATCATCGCATGAGAAAAACAACTATCTAGTATAAAGAATTAGCAGGAAAACTTAGCCAATCTCAGACTCAAGATCTCAAACATATGTAAGCATAAACCGTCAAAGCACAATGAACTGAGATATCAGATTAACAAACATGAGATAGCTGATTTTTTTTTTTTAAAGAACAACCTGTAACCTTACTCCCCTCAATTTCTTTTTTTTTTTTTTTCTTTTTTTGGGTTAAAAGCAACACAGCATGCTACCAGAGTAAAAGACTAAGGAACACACAGAAGTCTAATCCTAGCATGAAGAGACATGCCTAGGACATGTCACAAACACCAATGGCTTTTCTAAGAGACTCAAACCTACTTCAATTGAGAGGTTTGGTAAGAATGTTAGCCAATTGGTTGTCAGTGGGTAGAAAAGAAAGAGATACTACCTGGGATTCCACAAGATCACGAATGAAGTTATGTCTGATGTCGATGTGCTTGCTACGAAGTACTGAACTAGATTCTTAAAAATATTCATGGCCCCTATATTGTCACAATGGATAACCATGGTATCCTGAGTGAATTCATAATCACACAACAGCTTTTTCATCCATAACAGTTGAGTACAACAGCTTCTAGCAGCAATATATTCAGCCTTAGTAGTTGAGAGGGAAATTGAAGATTGTTTCCTACTCATCCAAGCCACAAGATTATTCCCCACATAGAAGCATCCCCAGAGGTACTTTTTTTTGTCATCTACATTACCAGCCCAATTTGCATTAGAGTAACCTACAACCACAAGATTTTTTTCCCTGGAATACCAATTGCCATGAAAAAGAGTATCATTTACATACCTGATGATTCGCTTAACTGTAGTGAGATGAGATTCTTTAGGATTTGCCTGAAATTGAGCACATACTCCAACTTTGAAGGCAAAATGGCCGGCTAGCTGTGAGGT
Source organism: Alnus glutinosa (assembly GCF_958979055.1). Taxonomy (NCBI): domain Eukaryota; kingdom Viridiplantae; phylum Streptophyta; class Magnoliopsida; order Fagales; family Betulaceae; genus Alnus; species Alnus glutinosa. The sequence continues at coordinate 9,131,477 of NC_084897.1, read as the reverse complement.
AGAGAAGACTCCCGATCATACTTCTATAGAGAGTAGGATCGACTTCCTTACCTGTAAGATTAGCACTTATCTTGACACTTGTTCTCATGGGAGTACGAGCATGACTCTTACCATCTAGACCAAATCGCTTGACCAAATCCTTGGCATACTTGGATTGAGAGATGAATATCCCTTCAGAAGTTTGCTTGACTTGAAGCCCCATAAAGTAGTTCAATTCACCAATCATGCTCATCACAAACTCTTGCTTCATCTCTTCAGAAAATTCATAGGCTTGTGAATCGAGAGTTGCTTCAAATATGATATCATCAACATAAATTTGAGCAATGAGTTTTTGATTACCTTGATTCCTAATGAACAGAGTTCGATCAGCCTGCCCCTTATAACCTTTTAGCCAAAAGGTATGTAGTTAGTCGTTTGTACCATGCTCAAGGAGCCTGCTTGAGGCTATACAGAGCTTTCGTCAGCTTGTAAACATGATGAGGATCTTGAAAACGTTTTGGCTGTTCTATATATACCTCTTCCTGAAGTACGCCATTCAGAAAGGCACTTTTAACATCCATCTGATATAGCTTGAATCCAAGATGACAAGCAATGGAAAGAAGAATTCTGATGGACTCTAATCGGGCAACTAGAGCAAAGATTTCATCAAAATCTACCCCTTCAATCTGAGTGTATCCCTGAGCAACGAGACGAGCCTTGTTTCAAACCATTATACCATGCTCATCTGATTTATTCTTGAAGATCCACTTTGTGCCAATGACATTGTGATCAACAGGTCTAGGAACAAGAGTCCATACATCATTTCTAGTAAATTGATGTAATTCTTTGTGCATGGCAACGATCTAGCTTTCATCTTGTGGGGCTTCATCAACCTTCTTCGGCTCAGTTTGTTCAAGATAGCAACTGTATGATACTTGAGTGGCTACTTCATTTGATGGTTGGATCACTCTGTTTCTCAACCGATGTCCTTCTTCAAGATTCCCAATGAGCTGCTAAGAGGGATGATTTAGCTTGACCCATGAACTTTGAGGAGGATTTGTGGATTCATCCTCATCTTCAGAAGTATTGGCAGTATTTCCAGATGTTATATTTACTGGAGGATCTGGAAGAGAATCAGCTGCTGAAGGAATGATAGGAGTTTCATGGGTTGAGGAAGATGGCTTGACCATGTCAGCTGAAGGAATAGGTAGCTTTTCAGGAATGGGCTGAATTGCCTCCCCTTTGCTAGATGCCTTAACTTCTTCATCATCAATTACCACATTGGTAGATTCCATCATAGTTTCCATTTTTTTTATTAAACACCTTGTAAGCATGACTGTTGGTGGAGTATCCTAAGAATATCCCTTCATCACTTTTCGGATCAAATTTTCCTAGATTCTCCTTATCTTGAAGAATATAAAAATTACTTCCAAAGATCCGGAAGTACTTGGCTGTGGGCTTCTTTCCTCGCCATATCTCATAAGAAGTCTTGTTGGTCTCTGTCCTTAGGTAGACTCTGTTGATGATGTGCAAGCAATGTTGACAGCTTCTCCCTAAAAGTGTTGAGCTAGATTCTTTGAGTGGATCATAACTTGAGCCATCTTCTGAAAAACCCTGTTCTTCTGCTCTACAACCCCATTCTGTTGAGTAATGGGGGAGGAAAACTCTTGTTGAATGCCATATGAGTGACATTGAAAATTGAATTTGACTTCTAAAATAAAAGACAAGTGTGTGCGCAAAGTGTCAACAAAAATAAGCACAGCGGAAAGTAAAAGACACAGAGATTTTTGTTGACGAAGTGGAAACTCAATCAAGAGAAAAACCACTCCGGGGCAGCCAATCCCAGGAATTCAACTATTCAGAAGACAAAGCAGATACAAGATAGTAACACTCACATATACCCGATGCAGTGGTCGTACCTTGCTCTCTGACTTGTAACCCAACACGAATGCTTCCCAACCAGGTCTCCTACTTGAAGGGGTCTTCAATGGAATCCTTTACCTTAGGGCCAACCCCTAAGATAGACTTCAAATGTAGTGCAGCAATAGCAAACTTGTAATGGCTTCAGAGGAAATATCAAGTCTCTGAGCAGTTGTGGAATTCAATACCGAATTCTTGCAGTTCTCAATGCCCAGGGGCCTCATTTATAGGCTAAGGTGCAGAATGGGCGACTGCTGAAATATATGTGGGTGCCATCCGGACGGGCAACTGTGCGACAGGATTTTCCAAAAATTTCGCTAAAAATCTTTCCTGTTTAAGAGCCGCATCCGGACGGAAAACACAGTCGTCCGGACGGTTGCACGTCCGCTGCAAGTATTTTCCATATAAGGCTTCGCGCGTCCAGACCATGGGGGATGAACGTCCGGACGCTTGATCTTCAACATGCAATTTCTATAACTGATATGCGCGCATCTGGACCATGATAGGTAGTCGTCCGGACGGTTGAAGTCGAATCGGCAATTTCCTTCTTTGATGAACGCGCGTCCGGACCAAGGCTGTCTGACGTCCGGACGGTTGATTGATCTTCCCTTTATTGGAACTTGGAAAGAATCTGAAACTATTCGAGTACAGAGAGGCGTCCGGACGTGCTGCTGAAACGTCCGGACGGATGCAAGCTGGATAGAACCTTCTCGACACAGTGGAGGGTCCTGATGGAAATGCACGTTGTCCGAACGGATGATGCTTGGTCTGTATGGCGTCCGGACAGTATGGTACGTCGTCTGGATGGATGGAACAGTGACAGATGGGCGTCCGGAAGGGATGACACATCGTCCAGACGGCTGACAGGGAACCGAAAATCTTCTGACTCTGAAGCACTTCTGAATAGTTAAATCCCTGTGAAGCATCTATTACAAATAAGTATTTTTGTCCAAACACAGAATGAGGCCAAAAACTAACAGACATAATTCTTCAAATCTAGCATTCTAAAACTCTCTTCCATGATCACTGCGAATTCTCATTATGGGGCAGTTTTGTTCAATCTGAATTTTCTTGAACAATTGTTGAGCTGCATCAAAACCATCATATTTTTCCCGGAAAAGAGCCCATTTGAACCAAGAATAGTCATCCACAACCGCCAATATGTACTTTCTTCCACCTAGTCTAGAGTTCTAGTGGGACCCATGTGATCCATATGCAGTAATTCTAAGTTTCTAGAAGTGAGAATACTTGAGGTTTTCCTGTGAGTTGCTCGAGTCTACTTTCCCAGCTGGCATGGACCGCCCACTCCTTTCCCAGGTTTCTCCATCTTGGGTAGATCTTTGACTATCTCCTTACTGGCAATTTTGAGAATGTATGTAAAGTTTAAGTGTCCTAGCCTTTGATGCCATTACTCACTATCATCAATGGTTGCCGTATTATAGATTGTCTAAGGCTCTGAAGCAAGGCCTGGAAGGCCATAGCAGTTGTCAACAGTTCTTTCTCCTCCCATTAGCCAATTCCCACTGCTGTCAAAAATATTGCATTCCTTTTTGGAGAATTGAACAAATAGGTCGTTGTCACAAAATTGATTGATGCTGAGGAGATTTTCCTTGATTCCTTCCACATATAATGCTTCTTGAGATGCTCCCAGTCTCAGAATATCAATAAGTCCTTTTTCGATGACCTTGGACTGACTTCCATCCCCATAGGTGATTCTTCCTCCTTTGCCCATCTAAACATCCTTTAGAAGTGTCTTGTCACCTGTCATATGTTTAGAGCATCCACTATCCAAATACCACAGACAAGTATAAAGTATTTTCAAGGCAGTATGAGCAACCAAACACAAGTTGTCCTCTTTCGTAATCCAGACCTGTTTAGAGGTATTCTTCTTTTTATTAAGCAGGATAGACTTCTTCTCATTAGGGGTAAGGCTTCCTAACTTTTCACTAATAAGTTTGACCTGATCACTTAAAATCTTAACTTGGTTCTCAATACTAGGTTCATCTTTCCTAGGCACATGCAGTTTATCCCAAGGTTTTTGAGGACGTATCTGAAAGCAATTAGGCCGGATATGACCACTAACACCAAAGTGATGACAAGTAGGCATAGAATTGAGATTTTTATGCCTAGTCCCTTTAGTACTTTTCCCTTTATCCCCACAAGTAGAATGAGTATGATGTTGAGACATGCTAGGTTTAAGAAACATAGTTTTATATGCAGGCATAACATGTGAAGAAGAGGCAGCACTATCAATACTCAAATGATTTTTCAAAGGAAGTTTTGGTTTCATTAGAGCATCTTCCAAAGACTTAATTTTTTCAATACTCAGCACTATCAATACTATCAGCACTATCAGCACTATCAATACTCAAATGATGAACAATGCTACAATTTTTAAACTCTTCAAATTGATTAAACAATTTGACACACATCCTTTAGAGTTCACCTTTTTCCATTAAACCAACATTGATAGACATGATAAAGATATTAGAAGTCAAACAGAATCACACTCAAGAAATAAATCTAACCAGAGTGTACCAAGCTCTGATAGCAATTGAAAATTAAAAGACTTCTAATTTACTATGTGTGTGCACAATGTGTAACAAAATATTGTAAATGAGGAATTATAGAACACAAATATTTTGCTAACGAAGTAAAAACTCAGTTAAAAGGAAAACCACTCCGGAGCAGCCAAACCCAAGAAATCCACTATTAGAAGACAAAGCTAGTAGATAGACAATGACACTCACATACCTGATGCAGCGATCGTATCTAGCACTGTGACACGTAACCGAACATGAGCGCCTTCCAACCAAGTCTCCTATTTGAAGGGGTCTTCTATGGATTCCTTTACCTTAGGGCTCCTTCCTAAGATAGGCTTCAGTTATGAGCACAGCAACAACACAACGGTAATGACTTGAGAGCTAGCGGATCTTCATAGTTTCTACCTAAAATATACTCTCTAAGCTATGAAGAATTCAATACCGAATTCTATAAATAACACATGCCTAGAGGCCTCTATTTATTGGCTACAGAAGACCTAAATCGACACTGATTCGATTTTCTCTAGGTGACGTCCGGACAGACAACTGTACAACCAGCTTTCCATAACGCGTTTCACGCAATACCATATTAGGGCTGTGTCCGGACAATGTTACCCTAGCATCCGGATGGTTGCACTTCTGTTGCACGTAAATACCATAATAAGGAGTGTGTCCAGACGGTGTTGCCCTGACATCCGGATGGTTTCAATTCTTCTCCACGTCTTGCCTTATCAAGGATAGTGTTTGGAAGGCATTGCCCTGTCGTTGGGACGGATGCAGCTATCTTCCCATATCTATGTCTGTGAAGAAAATTTGATTTCTTGTCGAACTCTGATGAGCGTCCAGACGTGTTGCCATAACATCCGGACGGATGGAACCTTGAACTGTTCGAATCTTCAAGACATTGATGAGTGTCCAGACGCATGACTAGGCCGTCCGGGCGGAAGCTTGATATCTGACTTCTCTTACTTGGAATTTGCGCAGAATCTTCTTTGAGCATCTTGAACCACTTTTCTGAAATGACGACTCTGAAATAAACTGCATCCCTGATTATTTAGCAATATTACATAAAAGTGATTTTGTTAAACAGAATGCATCCAATCACAAACTAACATAAGAAATTCATAACGATTGAATATAAACATTAAGATCAATTCTCACAGTTATACAACCATCATGCATATAGAAAATCTCAAATTAAAATACAATTAAATCATTGTTACTTGGAAAGGGCTACATCAACACCCTATTACGAATTTAGCCGCTCATCGTGGTGCTGGAATGGCCTCTTGCCATGTTCTTCTCCTTTTCAACTTGACAAGCCTCCAAGAAGAATTTTCTGTCTAAAGCTAAGCATCGTTCTCTTGAAGCTTAGGGATCTATTTATAGAGACTAGGGATCTATTTATAGAGACTAGGATAGGCCTAAAATCCATTGGAATTTAAGAAAAATTGAAACTTAGTCTCTTAGTCCAAGTAGGAGATTGAAAATTCAATCCAAGTAGGAAAAGGATTCCAAATTCATCCAGATTTGCAGTCTTTTATTGTGGGGAAATTTTTGCATAGTAAAAGTTCAATTTAGCAAAAAGCTATTTCTAATATTTTTGTTTCATTTTTTATTAGCTTTTCAACGCCACCAATTTCATTGTAATCTGATATCTGAGAAGAAAGGTATGATTGAACACTAAGATATGTGTAGAATCCAAATTTGAATCCAATCCGATTTTGACTCTTATTGGAGAAATTTCGATTTAATCCTTCCCTTGATTTGATTAAACTTAACCACATCATATAGGTCCTCTATTATGATTGGAAAAGCTTAACCATATCTTCTACGTCGTCTCAAAGTGTGCTTTAAGCCCAAAATCAATTGAATTAATTGCATCTTTATTTAAAACTTGAAAACATTAAAACAACACAAAATGAAACAAATAACATTGCTAAGGAATTGACATATGCAAGTTAAGGGGCTTGAATGTGCAACATTCAACGCTTATCACTCCCCCAAACTTACATATTGCTAGTCCCTTAGCAATACAAAACATGAATTAAAATTGAAAAACAATAAGATAAATCCTTCTTTCGTGGGATTTACGATTGTATATAGCGTATGCAACAAGCCTTTTAAACCCCTAGGACTCTCTAGTGGACGAGTAAAGTCTAGTGAGAGTTTGCCAGAAATGATACCCACAAACATTGTTCCTGTCATGTTATCCCTAAGAATGCAGCATCATAAAAATAATGGTTCTTATTCATTGGCATGCTTAACAAAATAAACTCCATCTTCACAATTTCAGGAAATTAAAATTAAGCTACTAACATGGCATTATAAGATATCAGAAGATTTAACTAGTGTAAAGTGAACTTAACACATTCATGAGGTTTCAAAACTAATCTCAATTATGAATGGATCAATACTTAAAATTTGTTGAACTCCCCATTAGATAAAACAACCAATGCATATTTTTTTTTTTTTATTATTTTATATATATGCAGGCTATACAATGCTTAGCTCCCTTTAGCTTTCTAATTGACCCATGTAACGAGTGTTAGGTCAATGACTCCCAAACCAAATGGCTTTAGGGCACTAGGTGTAAAACACCATAAAGACTTACTAACTCGAGTCAAAAGGCTACGAAGCTAAACTTAGCCACTCTATTAATCAAAGAAAACTTCAAATTTTTGACGCGAACACTCAATGCTAAATGAGGCAAAAGGTCCGATTATTCAGCAAAAAGCTCAAAGTGATCAATATTATTCTCTTTTTTTTTTCATTTTTTTTTATGCCAATGTTATTCCTCCAATAAGTTACCTAACTGCATCAAAGATATTGATAACAGACATAACTGATTTCAAATTTTATACCCCACAGATTACGTGCTAGTGTGCTTGTGAGAATCAAATTGAAACAAGTAATATCTCATGCTGCCAAAGAAAATAACTAAACTTCTCAATTCCCTAGTCAAGTGATCATGTGTTCATCATGTTAAGCTCACCAATGAAATACAAATGAGAATTAAAGTTCAACTAAATTCTTAGTGATAACATAGCAAAATATTGGACAGTGTTTTGTTCTTTCATACCCCCAAATTTGAATCACACATTGTCCCCAATGTGTGTATAAAACTGAACATAACAGTAAGAGGATAGGAATACCTGAATAAGCAAATGTGAGGCATATCATACCCCCAAACTTGATTGCAAAAACACATATCCTAAAAAAGAGAGTGATACTCGTAGTCGTTTTGTGTATAAAAATATCAATACTAAAATTACTACTCGCAATAGTACGAATCCTTATAGGATAGGGTTATATTGAGGGTGTTGAACCTCAAGGACTGCATAGGAATTGTTATCAAGTTATTCAAGATTAAATATAACTTAATTAAAAGAAGTTTAATTTTATTTTATTTATAACTAAGCTAAATGTATAAAACTAAAGACATAAAAATAAAGATTGTAGTAATGAGAGAAAGAATAGGGGATTGATTTCACCACTGACTGCATAACAATGATCAATCATTTTAATAAGGAAAATTCATACTATGCATGATATAAGGCTCGTCTCACTCAAGTAATCAAGAAATTACCTCTAAAGAATAAGTATAATCCATCTTCGGTTGACACGGACCGTCCACCTGACCACTAAGATGCGGTACAACCCATCTTTCCTAGGTATGGATTAGCTACATCTTTAATAGGATACATACAATCAATGAAATAGTATAACCCATCTTCAGTTGGTACAAATTGTCTACCTAAATTACACTAAACTAGGGTGTAGTACAATCTGTCTTCCCTAGGCATGGCCTATGATGAGTGTCAAATATTGCATATATGGACCCCTTAATTTGCATTTACTAAATCTTTAGTTTTGTTATTTTCTAATGTTTTTGGTTAGTTTTGGTATTTTAGTATTTTGCAGGTCATTGAGAGAAAACAATAACTTTATGGTGAAAGAAAGCACACTTTGAGAATATCTAGATGATGTGGTTATGTTCAACCAAATCAAGGAGATGACTAAAAACAATGTTTATTTGTCTTTTTGTTCTAAAAACTTTAAAAAAAATAAAATAAAATTGTGTTATGTTGTTGATTAAGCATGATTACATCGCAACTGTGGTTTGCATGTCATTGGTTTGTTTAACATGTTGAACACTGTATGTCTTTAGAAATCTGAATCTTTTGACTCACATGTTGGATTAGAGAGACTTCACTTGTTTGAATTATTTCTCACAAGCACATTAACATTGGTTCTGTGAGGTATGAGATTTGAATTGAGGAATGTGTGTCTTGAGATTTGTAGGATGATTTGTTGATGAAACCTTGGCTTAAATTAAAAAAGAAAAAAAAGAAAGAAAAAAAAAATTATATCGTCAGTTTGGGTTCTCATTGAGTAATCAGGCCTCTTACCTCACTAAGCATTGAGTGTTCGCGTTAAAAGATGAGAAATTCAATTTGGTTGACCGTATGGCTAGTTTGACTTCGTAGCCTTTTTTACTTGAGTAATTAAGCCCTTAGGGATGTTTCTACATCTAGTGCCCTAAAACCATCTGGTTTGGGAGTCACTGGCCCAATACTCATTACATAGGTCAATTAGAAAGCTTAGGGATTCAGACATTGCACAGCCTAAAAAAAAAAAAAAAAAAAAAAAAAAGAGAGAGAGAAAAGCACATTTTGATTTAAGCCTTGGTTATTTTCATCTAATGAAGATTCCTATGAATTTTAGGGTACACAAACTTTGAGAAAAATTGAAATCTCATGAGTCTATGTTAATTATCTCACTTTGCACTCATTTGAACTTGAGTTGTCTCAAATTTTCAGCTATGTGTTGAATGATTTTTGATGTCCTAATGATATGAGTGTGATGTTCATCTTGTTAAGCTACTTGTGATATATGAACCATGTGTTTGTATGGAAGTCACTGTTTGAAAATAACATAGTGCTTTAAAATGTTTGTGGGTATCATTCCTGGCAAACCCTCACGAGACTTCACTTGTCCTCTAGGGAGTCCTAGGGGTTTAAAAGGCTTGTTGCATACGCTAAATGCAATCGTTTCTCCCATAAAAGAGGATTTATGTTTCAAGTTTTCATTCTAGGGAAATGATCCTTACACTCTTGGAGTACAACAATGGTACAACAACAAGACACATTGGGGTGGGACTCAATGTTTGGGTCCCACCCCAATGTGTATTGTTGTTGTACCATTGTTGTACATTGTGAGTGTTTTGATCATTTCTCTTCATTTTATGTTTTGTTTTATTTTGCTAAGGGACTAGCAAAATGTAAGTTTGGGGGTATTTGATGAGTGCCAAATATTGCATATGTAGACCCCTTAATTTGCATTTACTAAATCTTTAGTTTTGTTATTTTCTAATGTTTTTGGTTAGTTTTGGTTTTAGTATTTTGCAGGTCATTAAGAGAAAAAGAATAGCTTTATGGTGAAAGAAAGCACACTTTGAGAAGACCTAGATGATGTGATTATGTTCAACCAAATCAAGGAGAGGACTAAATCGGAATTTCTCTACTTGGAGTCAAAATCGGATTGGACTAAATTTTAGATTCTGCCTATGTCACAGTATTTTGACCATAACTTTCAGCTCAAGTATACGATTAAGATGAATGAATCTGTGTTGGAAAGGAAAGCTAACTAAATTTTCTACAAATTATTGTGAAATAGAATTTTCCTAATTTGGACTTATGCTATGCCAAAAGTATCCAACAATAAAAGACCGCAAATCTGGACGAATTTGGAGTCCTTTTACTTCTTGGATTGAGTTTTGAGTCTCCTACTCAAACTAGAAGACTAACCTCCGATTTTTCTTGAAATTCTAGGGCTTCTAGGATTTGTTTTCTCCCTATAAATAGACCTCTAAGCCTCAAGAAAAAGTGTGAGAAGCTAGAGACCAAATATATTCTTTTCCTTTTTAGTTTAGTTTTTCTTTAGGGTAGGTTTTTATTTTCAATAATCATGTGTAGCTAAATTTTCAACTAAGGTTGAGGATGAAGCTTCATCAATGAAGAATAGCAATACTTCCATGTAAGTTTTTACTATCCGATTTTATTTGGTTTAATTTTTCCAATATTTTACTTCTTTTCAATTTGTGGACTGATTCTTGGATATCTTTTGTGATTCAAGGATACATTTGATGATTTGAGATAATTTCACATAATTGATTGCTTGGTTTTTATTTATAAAACAATTGGATATCCCTTGTGATTTGTTCTATGGATACATTTGATGATTTGGTTTAAACCGGATATCTTTTGTGATTTGTGTAAAGAATGGATACATGGGATGTTTTGATTAACTGTTTGAAGCATAGTAAAACATACATAGAATTTTAATTGTGAGAACTTCGGATTAATATTGATGAACATGGAGTATGTTGTTATGATTCGGTGAATGTGGATTCCAAAACCTTAGTATTTTTCTTTTGTTTTATTTTACTTTTATTTACTTTATGTTTTTTTATTATTAAAAATCAAAATCTCTTAATTTTTGGAACTAGGTTAAGATTTAATTAGTTTAGAAACAAATTTGTTTTTCAAGAACACAATTCTCTGTGGGATCGACCTCGCACTTGCAAAACCCTTTATTGCAAACGATTTGTGCACTTGCCAGTACATTTAAAATTCACATCATCCTATCTAACTCTTTTAATCATATGTCAATTAAAACCGTTGTATAACAATCATTCACATATTCACAGAAAATATAAAGGATTGAGTTCAATCAACATAAAAGATTTTCTAAGACAAGATAAGAAATTCATAATGATTGAATATAAACATTAAGATCAATTCTCATTGTTATACAACCATCATGCATATAGAAAATTCCAAATTAAAATACAATTAAATCATTGTTACTTGGAAATGATTACATCAACACCCTATTACGAATTTAGCCATTCATCTTGGTGCTGGAATGGCCTCCTGCCATGTTCTTCTCCTCTTCAACTTGACAAGCCTCCGAGAAGAATTTTCTTTTTAAAGCAAAGCACCCTTCTCTTGAAACTTTTGAGTATATTTATAGAGAGTAGGAGAGGTCTAGAATCCATAGGAATCTAAGAAAAATTGGAATTTAGTCTCTTAGTCCAAGTAGGAGATTGAAAATTCAATCAAAGTAGGAAAAGGATTCCAAATTCATTCAGATTTATGGTCTTTTATTGTGGGACAATTTTGCAATAGTATATGTCCAAATTAGGAAAAAGCTATTTCATACATATTTGTTTCATTTTTTATCATCTTTCCAACGCCACCAATTTCATTGTAATCTGAGATTTGAGAAGAAAGGTATGAATGAAACATTGAGACATGTGCATAATCCAAATTTGAATCCAATCCGAATTTGACTCTTATTGGAGAAATTCCGATTTAATCATTCCATTGATTTGATTAAACTTAACCACATCATATAGGTCATCTATTATGATTGGAAAAGCTTAACCATATCTTCTAGGTCTTCTCAAAGTGTGCCTTAAGCCCAAAATCAATGGAATTAATTGCATCTTTATTTAAAACATGAAAACAATAAAACAACACAAAATCAAACAAATAACAATGCTAAGAAATTGACATATGCAAGTTAAGGAGCTTGAATTTGCAATATTCAATGCTTATCACTTACTTTTTTTGATTTGTTATGATTCAAAAATATATTGAATGCTTAATTTATTATAACATGTTTTCGAAATCAAAATCTCAACCAACCCATGTTTAATTTATTTTATATTTACTTTGTGCTTAATTTTTTTTATTTTCTGAGCAGAAGAGTTAATTCTTTACCTAGTTAAGTTAAAAACATATGTCTCAGGAATACGTAATATAATGCTAGGTGGATTTATGAAACCTTAGTATTTCCCAATAATTTTCTCTAATTCACTTTTTATTAATTTAATTTAGTTAATTAAATTTTAGTTTACCATCTCTCCATTGATCCACGTTTAGTGGAAAAATCAATGCAATATACTTTTTCTGCACTATAATATAAATTTTACTTAGTATCTATCATTCCCTGTAAACCGACCTCGTACTTATCAAGAATTTATTGCTTGTGAAAGCCTACACTTAGGTTTGCACTTTTTTGACGCAGCAAGTTTTTGGCGACATTGCTGGGGAATGTGTTTAAGACGCTAAGTTTAATTTTCTATTTTTTTTCTTTATTTTATTATTAATTTTCTTTTAGTTTTGAAATGCAAGATTTGTAGAGCAATCCTTGTTTAGTTGTGTACCAAAGACCATTTTGCTCGTACTTACTCTGAAGCTTATAATTATTCCAACTTCTGTTGGAACAATGATCCATATGTCAATGAGCATCAAGAATTTTATTCCAATGTTTCTTATGTGTCACAACGTTAGAATAATTTGGAGGACACATTGAAAGCCTTCATGAAAAGGCAACCCCAAATCAACCAAGATACCATGCAAGATCTTCAAGAGTTGAAAAACTCACTCGATAGAATTGAGTCCCATTTGAAGAATGAGAATGCGGATTGGAGGTGAATGTATGGAACCCTATATTCGAGTTACTACCTCATGAGCCCAAAATGTGCCGAAGGTGAAGTTTAAGCCATTGCCAGTAGCAAGTAGGTATGCACATTTAAGATCCAAGGATGACTTTTTTGTGGTAAGCCCATCTAAACTTGAAAGTAAAGCATCATGCTTGTTAAATTTATGTTAGTGGTTGTGTCGTAGTTTAGGTTGTGTTTCTATGTTTTTTTGTTTTCTAACCCGTTTTGCAGATAATAAAATTTCATTTTGTCTTCATCACCTCAAGGTACTCTTTTTAATCTATACTTAGTTGCTTCATTTTGTTACATTCAGGACAATGTAAGTTTTAGGTTGAGGGGTGGAGTTTGAAGTTTGATGTTGTTGTGTGTTTTCTTTTACGTACCGCTTTGTGTATTTTTAATTTGAAAAAAAATATTTAGTTTTGTGCTTTTTGGTTTCTTGTGTGTTTTCTTTTCAGTCTCAATTTTGTTTATTAAAAATGAAAAATGAACTTGACTTCTATAATAAATGCTAGTGTGTGTAAACAGTGTGCAACAAAATATTAAATGCGGAATTAAAGGAGACAAATATTTTGTCGACGAAGTGGAAACTCAATTAAGAAAAAAACTACTCTGGGGCAGCCAAACCCAGGATATCCACTATTCAGAAGACATGACTAGATACAAGATAGTAATACTCACATACCCCTGATGCAGTGGTCGTACCTTGCTCCCTAACGTGTAACCCAACACGAACGTCTCCCAACCAGGTCTCCTACCTGAAGGGGTCTTTAATGGAATCCTTTATCTTAGGGCTGACCCCTAAGATAGACTTCAGTTGTAGCGCAGCAACATCACACTTGCAATGGCTTGAGAGTGAACAAATCAGCTCCAATAACTTCACAAAAAAAACTCTCTAAGCTCTGATGGAATTCAATACCAAATTCTTGCAATTCTCAATGCCCAGGGGCCTCTATTTATAGGCTGAGGGTTCAAATGGGCAACTGCTTTGATATGTACAGACGCCGTCCGGACGGACAACTGTGCAACAAAAATTCTGAGATTTTTGCTGAAAATCTTTCCTGTTTGAGAGCCGAGTCCGGACGGTGAGGCATTGTCGTCCGGATGGTCGTACGTCCGCTGCAAGAAATTTCCATATAAGGCTTCGCACGTCCGGACCAAGGGGGATGGCCGTCCGGACGGTTGATCTTCAACATGCAATTTCCATAACTGTTAAGCGCGCATCAGGACCATGAAAGGCAGGCGTCCGGACGGTTGAAGTTGAATACGTAATTTCCATATCTGTTGAACGCGCTTCCGGACCAAGCTGACTGACTTCCGGACGGTTGTATTTGAATTGCGATTCTTGCCTTATGTATGAGCGCATCCGGATGGGAATCCACGTTGTCCGGACGGTTGCATCAATCTTCCCTTATTTGAACTTGGAAAGAAAATCTGAAGCTGATCAATCACTGGATGTCGTCCGGACGGGCTGCTGAGACGTTCGGACGGATGCAAGTTGGAACAGAAGCTTCTCAATATAGTGGAGGGTCCGGACGGAAATCCATGTTGTCCGGAAGAATGATGCTTGGTCTTTCGGGCGTCCGAACGGTATTGCACGTCGTCCGGACGGCTAGAATTGTGGACAGATGAGCGTCTGGATGGGATGACACGTCGTCCGGACGGCTGGCAGGGAACCGAAACCTCTGACTTGTAAAAACAGTGCAGAATCATCTGAAGCACTTCTGAATAGTGAAATCCCTGTGAAAAGCATCTTTACATACAAGTGATTTTGTCCAAACAGAATGAGGCCAATCACAAACTAACAAACTCCCCCTTTAGCCATTCTGGGACAAAAATCACTTGACCGGTTTGAAAATACATTCCCGGTCCAAAAATAAAAATTACTCCCCCTTTTTGTCACAAGGGACAAAGGGTAAAACAGAGTAATAAAGAAACCAGCTGCATTAAAAATTACTCCCCCTAACGGTCTTAGAAGGACAGGATAAACAGAGTAATATTAGTCAAAGAGTTTAACAAAACATGGCAAAATATAAATCAAATGTCTCAAACAACAAAAAGACAACAAAACAAAGGAAAAAAAAATTCAATCATCCTCTGCCATAGGTGTAGTCCTAGGCTCATCATCCTCATCATCACTACTGCCAGGATGATGATACTTGAGGCACTCCTTGAGATCTAGCTGGTTCTACTCCACACGCTTGTTGATGGAGTGCAGCTCCTACTGCATAGAAGTGATGGACTGCTACATGGTGCTCACTCCTCCCTGAATGGCAGCTAAGGCCTCCATTATCTGTGAAAAATTGATTTCTGGCTCAGAAGGCGGGACGGTCTGAGAGGATGAAGCCATGTCTGGGAAGCCGACTGGGATGGCAGCAGGGATGGGCACCTCATCATCGGAGTCATCTCTCCGCAGCTGCGCATTAGACTTCATTAAAGTCTGCTTGCTGATGGGCTGCTGAATCTTCATCTTAGGTTCTCAAGTAATGTTGATTCCCGACTGAAGAGTGATCTGAGTGAGTAGGCAGCCAAAGGGGAGGCCGGTATTACCCTCATCACGGGCCTCCAACATAAAGCCCAAAATGTGCTTGCACAGGCAGAAAGGCAAGCGGAGGTGGATGGCATAAACAAACTGGGCCTTCTTCAGAATCAGGTCACTGCGCCTGACAACTGGCCATAGGTTGTGCTGAACTATTTTGGCCAGCAAGTGATGAGAAGGAGATAATGCGCCGATCCGGATGGTGGTAGCACGCTCTTCTCCCTGTGGAACGACATGGAAGAACTCTCGGAGATCGTCCATAGAGGGAGGAAGCACCACCTCATTATAAGGACTGCCGGGCAACTCAAGGACTGGTACTCCGATGAAGTGACTAATGATCTAAGGATCAACAGTGATAATATGCCCGTCAACAATGGACTGAAGTACCAACCCACGTCATCGTCCTATGCCACCTCTAGGTTGGCATAGAAGAGTTTGACAAGCCTGGTGAGGACAATACAGGCACATGTGTAGAGATATCCCCAATGGTAAGTCTGGATAGTGTCATAAATACTATCCAGCAGAGGCACCATGATGTCAGATCGAACCACATTGCGCTCAGCAATGATTGTGCGGTCCATGATTTTGGTTTGTAGTGCGCTCCTCTCTTCCTCTGTCCTCTGGCAGACCCTACATTGGGAACTGACTACTGACATGATGCTATAAAAAGAAACCAACAAGATTTGCCAGAAATAATCCAAAAATATTCTTGTTAGGTCACACAAAAATTATAACAGCAGTAACACAAAGAATACAACTAGTCCCAACACAGCAGATATATGCATCCCGAAAATTTCAACAACATTCCTAAACGATATAAATATTCCAACAGTTAAAAATAAACTGAAAAAGGAAAAGACTAGAAAAATACCTTGAATGTGAGAGAAGTGCACAAAAAAAAAGGGACATGGAGACGAGTATCCGGACGAGTATCCTTACCGTCTGGTCGTTAGTTGCCGCTTGCGTCCGGACGTAACCTGATCCCGTCCGGACGACTAAGCTCCACCCGTCCGGACACTCCACACTGAAACATTAGAAAAACTGAGGAAAATTTTACAGAAATCAATTTTTCTCAAGTCAGTTTCAGAACACACACGTATAATCTACTGATAACACAGTCAGAGAGCATCTCAAAACTAGGCAGAGATATAAAACAGAGTTGAGAGTACAATCAACACAAATATTTTCTTGGACATAGAAAATTTAAATAGACAACTCAACTCATGCAATGCATGTGTGTGTGAAGACTTAACCCACAAGGTATGACTATCACATATATGACAAAGAGCAACCAGATTTTCTAGACAAGAGAGAAAATCAGTGACAAATTAGTCAAAAGTCAAACCTTATAACTTACTAGGGCCTAGTCACCCTCATCTGATACACTCACCCTAAGATGCAGCACCTATTTGTTTTACTTGTACCTTGAAGGACAAAGTAAATAATATTTACTTGCACGTAGAGGGCAAGGCATATAGCAAATTCAGCACATAAGCAGTGAATATAGAATTTAAGGAGCATAATCCATATGATTTACTGCTTGATTCTTACGCTGCTGCAATCTAGAGAGGATGCCAGAGTTTTTAGGTTCTAGGTTCAACTAGCATGTGGTCAATTTGGCCATCTTATCAAAGACCTCTTCTCTTATCCAAAAATTCTAGAAACACAAAGTCAGAGAAGGAAAGATGTACCTTTAGGGGAGTCGTGGATAGTGCACATTTTTCATCGCATGAGAAAAGAAGCTATCCTACTTTTGCATATACAGGAAAACACTTGGCAAATTATAGTCAGAGACTCTCAATTATATCTAAGCAAAGTAAATTAATACCCAAAGAATTGAGATATCAGGAGAAAATACATGCAATTATCTGATGTGCCAAGAGAAGAGAATAATCCTGCAAATTCTCCCCCAATTTTTTTTTTTTTAATTAAAAAAAATGCAATATGGAAAAACATCATATGCAAGGCAAGATCAAACCTAATGATGCCAATACAGAAAAACAGTCGCTCCACCTGCTTTTTCTGTCTTCCCCAACAAATACCTGCAAAGTTCTCTCAAGAAAATAGGGGGCAAAAACACAACTGGTTCCTAGATTGCATATAAAATATAGCAAGAAGATAAGCAATCAAACCTGATACCGTAAGATTAGGAACCATATCCTAGGCATGAACACCCGAACCTGCTATGTGCGTCTGTTCCCCCTCGTGGGATGACTGTCCTTCTTGACCCAAGCCTGCCTTCCTGTGGTTGCTGGCAGGACATCATTCACTCCATCATGCTCTGCATCCAGATAGGTGGCTCATTGTGATATTGATCTTCTTTCACCTTCTGAGGCCTTCTAAACTGCTTGGATTTGTTCTTGGAGTTGCCACTGTGATTGGCTAGTACAAATCGCTGCTAAGGCGGCTGATGTGGAGATGCCTGGTATCGTGGTGCATGAGACCAAGGAGCTTGATATCTTGGTGCTTGATAATAGGGAGCCTGATACCATGGAGTCTGGAACTGGGCCGTAGGTCTAGTGCCATGATTAGCCTGTCGGGGCAATTTGGCCTTGGCCTTCTGAGCCTGCAGGAGGGAGCACTGAGGACGAACATGCCCACTTAGACCATAGTGATGGCATATGAGAGGTCTTCTGATGAAATGAGGCTTCTGAGTGCCTTTAACATCATTGTTGATCTTGTCCTTCCCTTTATCTTCAGCAGTGGGAGGAGGCTCTGGGACTGCAGGTTTTACAAATACAGTCTTGGAGGTAGAGGGAGTGTCAGTGGGAGGAGCTACATACCTGAGACCAGTTTTATCGGTTGGGCTCTTCTGTGTAGACAACATACGAGTCAACTTTTCATTAGTGACTCTTTCTAGTTGGAGCTGCTGTCTCTAGTAGCTTTTCCTGGAGCTCTTGAATTTTATGCAGCAATGTACTCTTCTCAGTTTGTAAGCTGTTCAGATCATGAAGGTGGTGCTTACGACCTTCCCTCAGCTTCTCATACTCTATGTAGAGTGTCTTGTAAGCCTTCTTGAGCTCTTCCCCATTATCACTATGCTCCGAATAATAAGAATCTTCCTCCTCAACATGTGGGGCTACAAGGGCCAGAAATTTCTCAGACTCTGGAGCTTCTTCTTCTGACTCATCACTGAGAGTCACATTGTCGGCCTTCCCTTTGCCCTTCTTCAGATTACCGCAATCGGCTTGGATATGCCGAAAACCTGAGCATTCAAAACATCTGGGCCCTCTGGGATCCTTCTTTTCTTCTTCCTCAGGTTCAGCTTCTCTGGGAGCTTTCTTCACCTTTTCAAAAAACTTCTTTTTAAATCGGTCATCTCTCATAAGTCTTCTGAAATTCTTGGCTAACATAGCCACAGCTTTCTCTTCCTCCTCAGAGTCATCTTCAAATGATGCTTCTACCTTCTTCTTGGAAGCCTTCAGAGCAATGGTCTTCAATTTCTTGACCGGGGGGAGAGACAGCTCATATGTTTGAAGAGATCCCACCAACTCTTCAATCTTCATCTCTTCTAGATCTTTGCTTTCTTCAATGGTGGTTACCTTGATCCTGAAACGCTCAGGCAAAGATCTTAGAATTTTTCGAATGAGTTTTACATCCGAGATAGGCTTCCCTAGGCTCACCATGGAGTTCCTTAGGTCACTCATCTTGGAGTGAAACTCTCCAAACGTCTCATCTTCCAACATCATAATTTCTTCAAATTTTGAAATCAACATTTGAAGTTTGGCAGACTTTACAAGTTTAGTGCCTTCATATGTTGTTTCCAAAATTTGCCATGCTTCTTTGGCTATTCGCAATTAGAAATTTTTGAGAATTCAGATGGTGAAAGTGCTTGGCACAGAGCATGGAGGGCTTTATCATTTGAAAGAAGAGAGGTTTTTAGAGCGACTAGTTCAAGTGCTGCATCCTCTGGTTTAGTCCAACCAGTTTCAACAATACTCCAACAGTCAATAGATTTTAAAAAGAACCGCATACGTGCCTTCCAATAGCCATAGTTCGTACAATCAAAGGCTGGAACAGAATTAAGAGTTTGAGACATTATAATAAATAGAAGTAAAAAATAAATAACACTCAAGAAATTAATCTTCTCAGAGTGTACCAAGCTCTGATACCAATTGAAAAATGAACTTGACTTCTATAATAAATGCTAGTGTGTGTGAACAGTGTGCAATAAAATATTAAATGTGGAATTAAAGGAGACAAATATTTTGTTGACGAAGTGGAAACTCAATTAAGAGAAAAACTACTCCGGGGCAGCCAAACCCAGGAACAAGACTAGATACAAGATAGAAACACTCACATACCCATAATGCAGTGGTCGTACCTTGCTCTCTAACGTGTAACCCAACATGAACGCCTCCCAACCAGGTCTCCTACCTGAAGGGGCCTTCAATGGAATTCTTTATCTTAGGGTCGACCCCTAAGATAGACTTCAGTTGTAGCGCAGCAACATCACACTTGCAATGGCTTGAGAGAGAACAAATCAGCTCCAATAACTTCACAAAATAACTCTCTGAGCTTTGATGGAATTCAATACCGAATTCTTGCAGTTCTCAATGCCCATGGGCCTCTATTTATAGGCTGAGGGTTCAAATGGGCGACTGCTGTGATATGTACGGACGCTGTCCAGACGGTGAACCTGAGCCATCCGGACGGACAACTGTGCGACAGAATTTCTGAGATTTTTGTTGAAAATCTTTCTTGTTTGAGAGTCGTGTTTAGACGGTGAGGCATTGTCGTCCGAACGGTCGCACGTCCGCTGCAAGTAATTTCCATATAAGACTTTACACGTCTAGACCAAGGGGGATGGCTGTCCGGACGGTTGATCTTCAACACGCAATTTCCATAACCGTTAAGTGTGCGACTGAACCATGAAAGGTAGGCGTCCGGACGGTTGAAGTTGAATACGCAATTTCCATATCTATTGAACGTGCGTCCGCACCAAGCTGACTGACGTCCGGACGGTTGTATTGGAATTGTAATTCTTGCCTTATGTATGAGCGCATCCGGATGGGAATCCACGTCGTCCAGACGGTTGCATCAATCTTCCCTTATTTGAACTTGGAAAGAAAATCTGAAGCTGATTGATCACTAGACATCGTCCAAACGGGCTGCTGAGACGTCCGGACGGATGTAAGTTGGAATAGAAGCTTCTCGATATAGTGGAGGGTCTGGATGGAAATCCATGTTGTCCGGACGAATGATGCTTGGTCTGTCGGGCATCCGGACGGTACTGCACGTCGTTCGGAGGGCTGGAACAATGGACAGATGAGCGCCTGAACGGGATGACACGTCGTCTGGACGGTTGGCAGGGAACCGAAACCTCTGACTTATAAAAACTGTGCAGAATCATCTGAAGCACTTTTGAATAGTGGAATCCCTGTGAAAAGTGTCTTCAACTACAAGTGATTTTGTCCAAACATAATGAGGCCAATCACAAACTAAAAAAAAAAAAAAAAAAAATCTTGTTTCCTTAGCATAAGTTTTTATTTTTAGTTCGTTATGCTATTCCTGCTAAAGAATTTCATTGTCTTCATGTTCAATTACTGCGCATGCACTTAGCCACATAAATATGACTCTTTGTTGAAGGATAGAGATGAATTAGAACATCTTAAGGATAACAATGTGGATATTTTTAACCCTTGTAAGTTTTGAGCCAATTATTCTTTTTAGAGGGTAAATTTTCATGGTATCATATTTCATTTGGAAGCGCATAAATGATTGCATTGTGTTAATCTCATTATTCTTTCTTTTGGCCGAATGCTAAATAAATCATAATTTTTTACGTCACACTTACTTTGTGAAGTCATGAATGTTGAAGAGTTATGCAAATTCTTGAGAGATGAGATTAGGCCATTTTTCTTTACTTTGAGCCTCAACTTTCTTATTGTGATACATTATTGCTAGTTACCTCGTTGAGCCTAATGATTAGCCTTCCTTTCTTAAGCCCTATTCCAAGTGTTTCAAGAATGAGTTCAAGTAATTTATCTCAATATGGTGGCATGTGATTCAAAAAAAGAAAAAAAAAAAAGAAAAAAAAGAAAAAAAGAAAGAGATGTCAAAAGGAACTATTATCAAGAAAAAAAAAGAAAGAAAGAAATTGAAAAATAAATATTTGACTTCTAAATACCAAGTGTGTGTTCGTGTGCAACAAAATATCTTAAATGCGGAAAATAGAAGAGACAAGATATTTGTTGACGAAGTGGAAACTCTATGAAGAGAAAAATCACTCCGGGGCACCAGCCAAACCTAGGAAATCCACTGTCCAAAGACAAAACAAGTTACAAAACACTCGTACTCACAAAACCTATTGCAGTAGTCATACCTTTAACTATAACACGAAGCCCATCGTAAACGCTTCCTAACTAAGTCTCCTACTTGAAGGGGTCTTTGATGGGGAATCCTTTACTTTAGGGTTAAGCACTATGGAATTCTATATTGAATTCTTACAAATAACAAGCCTAGAGCCATCAATATATAGGCTTCAAAAAACCTAATTCTAGACAAATTCGGACTCCGGCTGTGGAGCGTTCGGACGAAAGTTAGCTTCGTCCGGATGGTCTTCTGCGACCGCCTTTCCAGAATAGCGCGATTCTTTCCATAATAAAACCACGTCCGGATGGCTTGGCCAAGTGTCTGGACAGTCTTCACTGTCACTCCTTTCCGCGTTCAAAAAAGGAAACCCGGAATATTTTGGAATGCTAGGTAGCGTCCGGACGTCTTGCAGAAACTTTCCAAATAGTGTCGACTGAAATCCAACTCTGTGTAGAAATTGGAGAAGCTTGACCTAGCGTCTGGACAGTGTTGCTCTGACGTCCGGACATCTTCAACGCTGAAGCTTCTAGCCACTGAGGGGCGTCTGGACGCCTTCAAAGGAACGTCCGGACGCTTGCATAGGAACCGGTTGATCTGACTTTGAAATTTGTATGGAATCTTCATGGACATCTTCTAGAAACATGAGACCATTTACATGGCTTGAAATAAACACTGTCCATATAACATGAAGACTCTGAAAAGAACCGATCATCCTGTTTAAAATGCAACCATTACATAAAGTATTTTTTTCAACCAAAATGTTAACAATAAAAAAAATAACAAACTCCCCCTTTGTCCATTCTGGGACAAAAAACACTTGACCAGTTTGGAAATACACTCCCGGTCCATAAACAAAAAATACTCCCCATTTTTGTCACAAAAGGACAAAGGGTAAACAATGTATAATAGAAAAACCATAACCAAAACAAAAACAAGAAAAAAGAACAAGGTTAGGTCTTCAAATAGAAATTAGCACACACATGTATCTAAACCTGTGAAAACAGTCAGATAGTTGGTCAAAAATACATAAGCATATAGAAAAGGCTTAAGTAATCAATGAGCATAAATTCGCCGCTAGTAGAGATATTTCAATAGTCAACTTAACTCATGCAATGTGTGTGTGTGTGAAGACTTTTTCAATAAGGTATGATCTTCGCTGATAAGATTTAAAGCAACTGAATTTTTTAAAAAAGAGAATTTCACAGTTAGATCAGTCAAAACTTAAACCTTATCTTACTAGGGCCTAGTCACCCTCCTCTGATACTCTCCCCCTAAGAAGCAGCACAATTTGAATTTTACTTGCACCATGAAGGACAAGATATATAGCTGTATCAGCACATAAGCAGTGAATTTATTCATGTAACATTAAGCTCAGAAGTATAACTGCTTGTTTCTTTGTGGTGCTTCAACTTAGAGAGGAAGACAGAATTTTTAGGGCTAGGTTCAACTAGCAAATTGGTCAATTTCACAATCTTAGCACATAAAAAATCTCTCAAAAGGATTTTCAGAAGCAGAAAATCAGAGATAAAAAATAAAATAAAAAACGTACCTAAGGCGAGCCTTGGATAGTGTACATTTTCATCACATGAGGAAAGCAACTATCTAGTAAAGATCCAGCAAGAAAACTCAGCACATATCAGACTTAGAATCTTAAGCATATGAATGCATATTCTATCAAAGCATAGAGAACTATCTAAACAGATAAATATACATGAGATAGCTGAAAACTTTAGAAGAAACCTTGAATCAAATCCTCCCTTTTTTTTATAACAAAAATCATGCATCCTACGACAAAGACTAGAGAAACAGAAGAGTCTGACCCGTGCATGAAGCAAGGACATGCCTAGGACATGTCACAAATACCAATGGCTTTTCTAAGTGATTCAAACCTGCTTCCATCAAGAGGTTTGGTGTGGATGTCAGCCAATTGATTTTCTGTGGGAATAAAAATAAGAGCTACTTCCCTGGACTCCATAAGGTCAAGAATGAAATGATGCCGAATGTCAATGTGCTTGGAGAGTACTCAACTGGATTCTTGGAAATATTTATAGCACTGGTATTGTCATAGTGGATGACCACAGTGTCTTGAATGAAGCCATAATCATAGAGCAATTTCTTCATCCAAAGTAACTGGGTACAACAACTTCTAGTAGCAATGTACTTCGCCTTAGTAGTTGAGAGGGAAATAGAGGATTGTTTCCGACTCATCCAAGCTACCAGATTAGTACCAACATAAAAACATCCTCCAGAGGTGCTTTTCCTATCATCAGTATTTCCAGCCCAATCTGCATTAGAGTATCCTGCAAGCACAAGATTTGTTTCTAGAAAAACAAATACCATAATTTACTATGGCATTTACATACCTGATGATGCGTTTGACTGCGGTGAGATGAGATTCCTTAGGATTATCTTGGAATCGAGCACAAACTCTGACACCGAAGGCAATGTCTGGTCGACTTGCTGTAAGATAGAGAAGACTTCCGATCATACTTCTATAAAGAGTAGGATCTACTTGCTTGCCCGTCAGATCAGCACTAATCTTGACACTTGTGCTCATGAGAGTACGTGCATGGCTTTTCCCATCTAGACCAAACCGTTTCACCAGATTGCATATTTGCCTTGAGAAATAAAGATCCCTTCAGAGATTTGTTTGACTTGCATCCTCAGAAAATAGGTTAGCTCACCTATCATACTCATTTCAAATTCTTGTTTCATTTCTTCAACAAACTCATGAGCTTGAGAATCTAAGGTTGCGTTGGAGATGATATCATTGACATAGATTTGAGCAATGAGTTTGTGATTTCCTTGATTTCTGATGAAGAGAGTCTGATCTGCCTGTCCTCTTGTGAACCCTTTTTCTAGAAGATAAGTGGTTAATCTCTCATACCGTGCCCGTGGAGCTTGCTTGAGACCATACAAGGCTTTCTTCAGCTTGTAGACATGTTGAGGGTAGTGAGCATCAAGAAATCCTCAGAAAGGCACTCTTAACATCCATCTGGTAAAGCTTGAATCCTAGATGACAAAAGATAGAGAGGAGGATTCTGATGGATTCAAGGCAGGCAACTGGGGCAATGGTTTCGTCAAAATCTACCCCTTCAATGTGAGTTTACCCTTGAGCAACAAGACGTGCTTTATTTCGGATCACCATGCCATGTTCGTCTAATTTGTTCTTGAATATCCACTTTGTGTCGATGATATTGTGGTCAGACGGTCTGGGAACCAAAGTCCAGACATCATTACTAGTGAACTGATGTAACTCATCAAGCATAACGATAATCCAGCTATCATCTTATAGAGCTTCATCCACTTTCTTCAATTCAAATTGAGCCAGATAGCAATTGTAAGTCACTTGATTAGTAACCTCATCTGAGGGGTTGATTATCCTGCTTCTCAATCGCCTGCCTTCATTGAGATTCCCAAGAAGCTGCCTGGACGGATGATTAGGATTGACCTAAGAGGCGGATTCATCGGCTCTGGTTCTTGATCAGATGTAGGATCAGTTTCCACTGTAGGCACAACATCAGTTGAGTCAGGAGGAACATCTACTGCTACAGGAGAGACAGGAGGAATAGATACAGGATCAACTGCTGAAGGGGAAGGCTTGCTCACATCATCTACGAGAGAAGGTAGTGCTTCAAGGGCAGACTGAGGAATCTCCCCCTTGCTTTGTGCTTCAATTTCATCATCAATGACCACATTAATGGACTCCATCACAGTTTCTGTTCTGGTGTTATAGACCCTGCAGGCACGACTATTGGTGGAGTATCCCAAAATTATGCCTTCATCATTTCTGTCTCGTAGAATATAGCATTTACTACCAAATATCAGAAAGTATTTAACAGTGGGTTTCTTACCTTGCCAGATCTCGTAAGTTGTCGTGCTAGTCTCTGGCCTCAAGTAGACTCTATTGATGATATGACATGCAGTGTTGACAGCTTCTCCCTAAAAATGTTGAGCAAGATTTTTAGAATGAATCATCGCTCAAGCCATATCCTGTATAACTCTGTTTTTCCGCTCCACAACCTCATTCTATTGATGAGTAATTGGAGAGGAAAACTCTTGCCGAATGCCATAAGAGAGACAGTATTCTTCAAACCAAGCATTTTCAAACTCTCTGCCATGATCACTGCGGATCCTCATGAATGGAACAATTTTGTTCTATCTGGATCTTTTTGAACAATTGCTGAGCAGCTTCAAAAGCATCAGACTTTTCCTAGAGAAGAAGAGCCCAAGTGTACCGGGAATAGTCATCTACAATAACCAGAATATGTTTCTTCCCATCGAGACTAAAGGTTCTGGTGGGACCCATGAGATCCATATGCAGCAATTCTGAATGACAGGAAGTAAGAATACCTGACGTTTTCTTATGAGCAGCACGAGTCTGTGCTAGCTGGCGTGGACTGCAAACTCCTTTCCCAGTGTCTTTTATTTTAGGAAGATCTTTAACAACTTCTTTGTTGGCAATCTTGAACATGTCAGTAAAGTTTAGATGACCCAACCGTTGATGCCATAGCTCGCTGTCATCAATGGTAGCTTTATTGTAGATAATATGAGAATCTGAGGAGAGACCAGGGAGGCCATAACAGTTGTCACTAGTCCTTTCTCCTCCCATTAGCCACTTTCCATTGTTGTCAAAGATGTTGCATTCCTTTTTGGACAATTTGACAACCAAGTCATCATCACAAAATTGGCTTGTGTTGAGGAGATTTGCCTTTTAACCCTCCACATATAAGGCCTTTTGAGATACCCCTTACCCTGGAATGTCAATCTGTCCTTTACTGATTACCTTGGTTTGACTACCATCTCCAAATGTAATTCTTCCTCCTCTACCCATTTGAATATCTTTGAGAAGTGCCCTGTTACCTGTAATATGTTTGGAGCAAGCACTATCCAAATACCACAAGCAAGTATCTAGGACTTTTAAAGCAGTATGAAAAACAAAGATTGTCACTTTTCTTAATCCAAACTTGCTTATTAGGGGTATTCTTTCCCTTTGCAGATAGGACAAAATTTTTCTCATGAGGGGTGGGACTCTCTAATTTTTTAATGATGAGCTTAACTTAATCACATAAATTTTTGACTTGATTTTTAAAACCAGGCTCATCATCCCTAGGTACATGATTTTTATCCCAAGGCTTCTAAGAGCGTAATTGAAAGCAGTTAGGGCAAATATGACCACTAATACCACAATGATGACAAATAGGGATAGAATTGTACCCTTTACCCTTATTCCCACTAGAAATATGAGGATGATGAGTAGACATGCTAGGTTTGACAAACATAGTTCTATGAATAGGCATAGCATGTGAAGAAGATGTAGCATCATCATTACTCATATATATCAAAATCACAAGGTTTTTCAAAGGTAGTTTTGCGTGCATTAGAGCATCTTCTAAAGACTTAATTTTTTTTAATAAACACATCTTTTTCTATTTCAAAACTTTTAAGTCTTTGAAGATGATCTATGCTAGAAGTTTTACAACTTTCAAATTGTTCAAACAATTTGTCACACATCCTTTGGAGTTCACCTTTTTCCATCACAAGATAGACAAAGAAAAACTAGAAGTCAATAAAAGATCACACTCAAGAATTAAATCTTAACCAGAGTGTACCAAGCTCTGATACCAATTGAAAAATAAATATTTGACTTCTAAATACCAAGTGTGTGTTCGTGTGCAACAAAATATCTTAAATACGGAAAATAAAAGAGACAAGATATTTGTTGACGAAGTGGAAACTCTGTGAAGAGAAAAACCACTCTGGGGCAGCCAAACCCAGGAAATCCTCTATCCAAAGACAAAGCAAGTTACAAAACACCCGTACTCACAAAACCTATTGCAGTAGTCATACCTTTAACTATAACATGAAGCCCATCGTGAACGCTTCCCAACCAAGTCTCCTACTTGAAGGGGTCTTTGACGGAATCATTTACCTTATGGTCGACCCCTAAGATAGACTTCACATGAACTGTTGAGCACACACCGACAACTACTAGAGAGCTAGCGGATCTTCAATTCTCCCTAACCAACCTCTCTAAGCAATATGGAATTCTATACTGACTTCTTACAAATAACAAGCCTAGAGCCATCAATATACAGGCTTTAGAAAACCTAATTCTAGACAAATTAGGACTCTTGTTGTGGAGCGTCTAGATGGTAGTTAGCCTCGTCTAGACAGTCTTCTGGGACCGCCTTTCCAGAATAGCACGATTCTTCCCATAATAGGACCATGTCCGGACGGCTTCGCCGAGCATCTGGATAGCCTTCACTGTCACTCATTTCTGTGTTCGAAAAGGAAACCCAGAATATTCTGGAACGCTGGGTAGCGTCCGGACGTGTTGTTACGCCGTCTGGACGTCTTGCAGAAACTTCACAAATAGTGTCAACTGAAATCCAACTCCGTGTAGAAATTGGAGAAGCTTGACCTAGCGTCCGGACGGTGTTGCTTTGACATCCGTATGTCTTCAACGCAGAAGCTTCTAGACACTGAGGGGCATCTGAATGCCTTCAAAGGCCAGTTCGGACGGTTGCACAGGAACCGATTGATCTGACTTTTGAATTTGTATGGAATCTTCATGGACATCTTCTAGAAACACTGTCCATATAACATGAACACTCTAAAAAGAACTGATCATCCTGTTTAAAATGCAGCCATTACATAAAGTTTTTTTGTCAACCATAATGTTGCCAATAAAAAAAACTAATAGAAATAAAGTTGATGTTCAAGTTTGGGAAGAGTACTATGGAAAATAAATAGTGTACTATTGATGAAAAATTGGGAAGAGAAATTGATTGACAATACCAAAAGAAGCTAAAGTTCCAATTATTCTTAAAAACACTTCTAAATTTTACAATTAACTTTTTATTATTTATTTCCCCATTCTTAACCCTACATTACGTCCCAATAAAAGCCCTTATTTTATCTTGATGATTGTATTGGTTTGGATATTTTCATGACTAATCAATAAGTATGGTGTAAGTCATTTTCGACGTCCTTTCATGAGACTACTTGTTCTTTCTTGACTAAGCGGTTTTTCATATGACTCATATGTGAGATATTTATTTTGCTTACATTAATCTACTCACATATACTTGAGAGTGTACACTATTTCAGAGAGATTTCAATTGTTGAGTGTTAATACTGGTAAGACATGAATCAAAACATACTTTCTGATAGAAATTCGATGTTATGTTTATGTGAACATTGAGAGTGTGTTTTTGTTAGCTAAAATTTTCACTCACATTGAATTTTGAGAGTATGTGTCTTTGATAGCCGAATAATAGTGCTAAATAGTTTATCATGTTTAATTATATATTGAGGTAATTCAGTCAACTAGCTCTGTTGTATTATGTTCCTAAGTTATTAAGAAAAATATATTCCACTACTAATATTCAACTTTGATGACATCATAATGTCACGTGGAAATTAGAAATTTTCACTTACGCTTTATGTAAAAAGAGGGGCGTTACATCACTAATGACACATCACTAAAGTTTAGTGACGTGTCAGACCTCTAGACACATCAAAAAAACTCGGTCAAGAAAAACGTGTTTTTTAGTAGTGGAAGTAGGGAAAACTTCACCGAGAAGTAAACAAGGAGAGTGGCTAAGAAAACAACAATGCGTTTACCGTGACTTTAGTTCAAGTCATACACAACACTTTTCAAACCAAGATTCTATTAAGAAATTGAAGCAAAAGGGATAGAAAATTACTCATTAAGTGTTTCATATTGATAAACTCATAAAACTAGCCCACATCACATATTGATGAGGTGGGAGGCTTAAAAAAACTATGGAGATGGGTAATGCTCTGTTAGTGATAAGGTTCACTCCAATACAAAGACTCAAGACTCTAGGACTCTTAGCTGCTCAAGTGAAGATAAAAATAAACCTTGTACACCTAATCTTCAAGTCATACACTTGAACACAAACACTAAGAGATAAGTTTTATCATAGTCAACTATCTCTTGTTAGCTAGATAGGTTTAAATAGTTTGAATTTAAACTCTATCTTCATCATCTATCTTCTGCTACATGATGCAGAAGTTGTAATTCAATATACTTGTAATTACTCCTTATATATACACACGCCTATGCTCTAATCTAGCAAGGCAAACAACCTGCAAAATATATTTTCTATATGGTATCAGAGCCAATACTGATCAACGTCAATCTCCCCTCCGCTACTCTCAATCAAATGGTTGCCAACCCAACCGGAATTCCTCCCCTAGTTGCCAACCCACCACTAGTTGCAAATCCACCCCTAGCTGCAAACCCAACTGTACTCCTAACCCTCATCACCTTCAACCATTTTAATCATCTCAAACTCACACTTGGCAACTACAATCATTGGATTCCACTGATTGTTCCCCATCTCAAAGGGGGAAATTTATTCTGATATGTGGATGGAACTCACTATTCTCCACCTCCGACCCTAGTGACTACAACAGATGGTGTGGTTTTTGTCAACCCCAATCCAGAATTCCTTCACTGGCAGATGCAGGACCAGTTGATTTGCAGCGCCATAAATTCCTCCCTCTCAGAGAAGATGCTCTCATGTCATTCGCTGTGCCACCTCTCAAGAAGCTTGGCTGACTCTGGAGACTTTATTTGCTTCCCAGTCGCATGCACGAACAATGAATGTGCACTTCCAATTGGCCACCCTTGTAAAGACCAAGAAAATAAATAGAAGACTTAGCAATTAATAAATTATATTTATTAATTTGATGGGACCAATAGTTAGATTTTAAGTGATAATGTTAGTATTATGGAAATAAAATGTGTTTAAAATAAATATTAGAATAAGAGTAACAAATAACTAATTTTATGGATAGAATGTATTTAATTTAAATATGGGGTTAGATATTAATTATCAAAAGATAGAATTTTAATATAATGGGATCCTAATGTAATTAATAAAAGTCTGGGCTTTAAAATAAAATGTAATCTTCCATTGCCACGTGTCAGCACACGATTTGTTGGAAGAAGATAACATTATCTTCTTTTGGAACTACATACACGACACGTGTCCCACTTCTCTCTCTCTTCCTTTTCCTCTTTCTTTCTTTTCCTTTCTTTTCTCTCTTTTCTCTTTTTTTCTCTCGATTCCTCTGCACTCTCTCTCCCCCTCCTCTCCTCTTCTTCTCTTCTTCTTTCTTCTTCCTCTCCTTCAATCGCCCAAGCCAACAGCAACCCGAACCCCCTTCCTCTCCATTTCCATTCCTAGCTCTCTTCTCCTTCCCTCCCACACACACACCCATCTAGCCGAGAGACCGAGAGAGATGATGTCATGAGAGAGAGACCGTGATGGAGACGAAGAGCCGAAGGTTTGGGCCATGAGAAACCCAAGACTTGAGGGAGACCCGAATGACCCATTGAACCCGAGAGAAAATCGAAGGAAATTCGAACTGATTGGAGGCATGATCTCCGACGGAATGAAGTGATTTTCGGTGAAAATCAATGGGGATTTCCTGTGGTGTAACGCCCCAAATTTGAGCCTGCAAATTCGTAAGCAGAAACCTCTGGTTTCCACGTGACATTACTACATTAGAGATAAACTCTCGCAGCGGAATATATTTTTTTTCTTTTAAAGACTTAGGAATTGATAGCATAACACATTAGAGCTGACTGAAATACCCCGATACGTTTATTAAAAGTTACTTAGGTTTATCTTTACATGCCATATGCACACTAGGTGCATCAAAATTAGTGCCACAGATGGCACATAAGCATATAACATAAAACATGCCAAACATGACATCGTTATAAATATTTACATGCCATAAAACAAATCACACATAAGCACAACTAGTAATTTCTAAACTAGCACATAATAGTTCGTTGATGGTTTCAAAAACCATCAAAACTGGCATATAGGTCCATGCCTTCGTTCTTCAGATCTGCATCAGTAACGATGCAAATATGACGTTATCATATTTACATAGACAAACAAGTGAGTCATCCATTTTCATATCTAAGTTACCATCAGATTAACAACAATTCATAAATAATACAAATGCAAAGGTTGTATGAATGTGCATCGTAGTAACCATTTAGTTTGGTGTTTTATGATCATCTTTCTTCAGACCTCTCGTTCTTAGGTATCCAAACCCGTTCATGTCCTTTGCCTCACACTTAAAGTCTTACCTGTTTGCACTGGAATCCTACCGGTCCCAGCATTAGTTATATATTAGGACTTTGGACTCACCCTGGGTCACTATGAACCCCCTTGATCCACTGACTAGCCTTCCTTCCACTTGCTACTACATCAGCTTGTTGATGGCTATCTCATCAGCCATAATATTAATTGGACACAACATGCAATGCATGAACAACCACATGCAATAAACACACACCACACAGTCCTAATGAAACATAGAATCATTCCTCAGTAAGTACATCCATACTTACACTCCTTGGTGTAGTTTCTTAGCTCCTTTTTTTGTAACAAATATATACAAAGAAGATGATATATACATCAGTCCTTTTTCCAATATTAAAAATGTGTATATTTTTACATCACTTTACTCATCGTTTTTAGTTATCAATTAAAAGGTAATTACTTCAACATGATAAAGGACTTTAAGACAAACACTTTCTCTTTTTAGCGACATAGCCACTTTGTAGGAATACAATAAATGATAGAATAAATATACGAAGGAATAGGAAAATTAGCGGCAGAGCCACTTTGTAGGAATGCAATAAATTATAAAATAAATATACAAAGGAATAGGAATAGGAAAATTAGCGGCAGAGCCACTTTGTAGGAATGCAATAAATTATAAAATATGAGTGGTCAAACCAACTCTGTAGTAATAAATAAATAATAAGATATGAGTAGTCAGACCAACTCTGTAGTAAATAATAAGATATGAGTGGTCAAACCAACTCTGTAGTAATAAATAAATAATAAGATATGAGTGGTCAAACCAACTCTGTAGTATTAAATAAATAATAAGATATGAGTGGTCAAACCAACTCTGTAGTAATAAATAAATAATAAGATATGAGTGGTCAAACCAACTCTGTAGTATTAAATAAATAATAAGATATGAGTGGTCAAACCAACTCTGTAGTAATAAATAAATAATAAGATATGAGTGGTTGAGTGGTCAAACCAACTTTGTAGTAATAAATACACAAGAAATGAAATCAAATAGTAAGGAAGAGGTGTCAAGATTTACTTACCAATCTGATTTGGAGAGAAAAATAACTTCAAGAACACTAAAGTAGTCGTGTGGTAGAAGGAGAGAAAACCAAAGCAAAAGCTTTCTTGAAAGTTGTCTATGATTTGTGTGGAAAGACTACATGCTTATTTATAGGAGGAAAGTAGGGGTATTAAGGTGCAAAATGTAATAAAAGAATTAGCTTATTGGATAATGTCTTGCAAACTAATCCTTACTTTATTATTTATTTGGATTTTAGAATTTTCGTCCAACTAGAGGGCAGCCTACTCCGAGAAATTTTTCGATGGTCAAACCAACTCCGATTGACGTGAACTTTTGAGGGTAGATAAAGGACTTTAAGAAAAACACTTTCTCTTTTTGGTTCGACTCATTTCGAGTTCTTTTTGACTTAATTCTTGTCAAGTCAAAGTTTCTGTCTATAAAGCCAAAATATCTTTAAACCACTTTTTGCGTTCACACTTGCTTTATTGATTTTTCTTTCTTGTCATGATTACTCTTGAGATATTCTATCCTTTCATCATTACTCTTGTTTTTTATACATAAATGTTTCTAGAAGCATGGAGATATTTTTCTTTGACAGTATTTCGTTTAATATCGACAGTTGGGTTATTTAAGCACTGGTTTTGAATAAAAAGTCAACTGTTACTAAATTGAATTCTGACTTCACAGGATTCAAGTATAAACTATATATATACTATATTGAGTATTTGTAAGCCATAAAAATATATTTATCAAGCCTAAATTTAGAGGTCAAAGTTCAACCAAAAGTGCCACTTGGCACCTAAATAGTCAATTACAAATCCAAAAAGTAAACATGTAGACTTTTCACAAAATTTTACCATATGATAGATATTTCTATCGTGAGCACCACGGTCTTTGAATTAACTAAATCTGAGTCTGTTTGACATGTTTTCGGTTCAATCAAAGTTTAAAGCTTAAATGTTACTTTTAGGTTTTTAAGGGATTTTAGGTTTTGATCTTTTAGTTTTCAAAACAACTTTAGGTTTGCTTATAAAAACATGTGGATATTGTCTCCTCAACAATATCAATGATTTCTTAAGAGCTTGAAATTACTGGGCATTACATGTGGTTTTCTTAGAAGCTTTCAAAGGTAATTTTTGTGTGATTTTGTAGTTCGATCACCTGTTTTGTTGGCCGTGTGGTGTTTGTTTGAATACCCCTGTTTTAATTGTTTTCCCGATTCATAGTTGTGCTGCATTGTGTGGTTTGATGGGATTTTTGGTGGAAGGACCGAACAGGTTGTTGATGTTGGAAATTTATGGGTTTTTGGGTTGATGGTAGTTGGATGGAACCCGTATGGTTGAATTGGTATAAGGGATTTCTTGAATGGTGATTTGGCCAGAAATGAGTTTGTATAGATTTGGGTTCTTGTTGATAGGTTATTTTGGGTGTGATTCCCTGTTTAAACCATGCAATGTTGTTGGACTGTTGATTGGGTTTTCCATGAACAGATTTGAATAATGGATTTGGGTCCTCTTTAAGCTAGAACTTATCTGGTTGTTAGATCCTCTTAATGGACTGATTATTGTAGTTGGATTTATGGATGTTGTCAAAATGTTGGATTTATGGATGTTGTCAAAATGTTGGCTTGATGGTGTAGAGAATAAATTGTAGTTGATCCTTGAAGTGTCTTATTGGATTTATTAATATCTAGAGATTTGAGAATTTTGATTTAGAGAAGGGTTAGCTACATCTTGGTATGAAATTTAATTTGTATTGCTATATGATTTTTGTAGAAAAAGGGGAGTCGGTTTTAATATCTAATAATAGGATTGTTAATGGCTAGTTGGAATAGAGCTTGAAGGGAATTGAGGTTTTAGTTGTATTATAAGAACCGAAGGAGTTGTGATTTAAGGTTGATTTCCTTATTATGGTTGAAAGGGCATATTAATTACAAAGTTGCATTAAGCTATGATTGTTAATGATTGGTGTTATGATATTTTGGTAGAAGATATGGAGTTATTCCCACTTGAGAGGGAAGTTGGTCTTTATATGTAAATAAGGATTTTGAGGGTATGTTGGATAAGTTGAATTGGTTAAAGTTAGATTCTTTATTATGGTTCATTTGGATGATTAAAGGAAAAAAAAAAAATGAATTGTCAATTAGTGGTTAAAGTCCTCATCTTGGTACTAAGTGAGAAATGAGAAATAAGATAAGGAAAATAAGTAATAGCTAATGCATTTAAATTCTATAATCTAAATTACTTGGAATGTTATAAAATAATAAAGTATTAAATGTAGTGGTTAAGGTTAAAAGAACATAGAGTTGTGATGTCCAACATAATATTAAGTTAATAAGTATACATATAAAACTTATAAGCAATAGGAACACATAAATAAGCTTCGAATTCATTTAGTAGTATGATTAGGTAATTAATGTGTTTATCTATGCATTGTTAAGTACCTAATGCATTATAGGTTTGTGCTTAGCTTAATAAGCATTCTATACATATATATCTATATCTATATGTATAGGGACCGAATACACGTAGTTAGCTTAAATGGATAAACAACTATAAGACTTATAATTAATAATGATAATAAGGTAACTTAGTACCTAATTCACCTATCCATGTACACGAAGTGTTTTAGCGTATCACCGGATTAGGTTTAAGCTCATTAAGCATGATGTATATGGGTATATGTATCTATATGTATACATATACATGTATATGAGTCAGATATTAATGCTAAGTTAGTAAATAAACAAGCTATAAATAGGGTTAACAATAATAATGTGATACAACAATAAGGTATAAGCTAATGAAAATAGTAAATACATCATTATAATAATAAAGAAGATAAAATACGGACCTAAACCTAAATATTAACCTAATAATAGTTTAGGTATCTAGCTAGCCTTAGAAGCGGGTTACGCGTTGTGTAAACACGTGGGTAGTATGCGTGTCATAGAGTATAGAATTCAATAGCATAATCTAACATCATAAAATGTTTGTAGGCTTATGTCGTTATTGGACACTTCAATTGGTTCTCCAATATAGAGTCTAAGTGACTAGAGTCCAGTGGAAGTTCGAGTCAAGAGTCCAATGCAGCCAAGGTGATATTCTACTCACTGAGAAATTACTATTTTTATATATTATAGAATTGCAAAATATATATGTTGTTTTGTAAATGCGAAACAACTATATGTTGAATATATCTGTTTTGGTTGATTTGAGTACTTTAAAGTATGTTCAAATATATCAAGGATAGTTTCATAATATAGTATTGTGCGTTACATGTTTTGGATGAAATATTAAAATGTTTAGAAAAATATGATTTAACAGCATGATACAGTAAGGCAATACTTACTGGTCAAGCACAGAGCATAGAGCATGTAGCATAGAGCATAGAGCATGTAGCATAGAGCATAGAGCATGTAGCATAGAGCATAGAGCATACAATAACCCAACAGCAGCCCAGTTCAGCAGTTTAACAGCAGTCCAACAGCATGTATAGCATATATATAGCATGATTTATATTGTGTGTGGTTTTCGTAATTACTATGTGTAGTTTGCTAGACATATTAGTATGCCTAAGAGTTTTAATGGAAAAGAGCTTACGTATACTGTTATCGTTTAATTCCATGATTTAAGAACATTGAGCTTGGATGTACAAGGGTATTTTCATTGTTCGGGTATGAGTAATACAGTGTCCTGGGAGTAGGTAGATGGATTGTCATAGACATGAAGTTGTAATGCCCTAGGATTCGGTTTTACCCATATTCGGGGGATGATAGTATGCTCATACTAAAGAGCAAAATGGCATGTTTTAAGTTTGGTGTACTTGGATGTGACGCTATTGGTTGGGATATCAGTGTGTTTTGGGAGTAGGTAGATGGATTGTCATTGGTACATCAGTAAGAAGTGCTTGGATATCAGAGTTTTACTCTAGTAGCCGTATGGACGACTATGTGCCATAGACATGAAGTTGTAATGCCCTGAGGCACGATGATATCACAATTAGTAACGTTAGATCTTTGTGCATTTGAGCTACCAACATAAAAATATTATTGTAGATGGGTCGATATGTAGAAGCTTTCAAGGTGGGATGACTGGAACTTCTATAAATGTTCACAGCTACATAGTATGCTTTAAATATTTTTCTATTAGTCGGTGTTTGCTATATCAGTTATGGGGGTTTTCAAACAAAAGTTTATAAATTGGTAGCTCTATAGTGTACGCGAGACTAAAAAATGAAAAGTTGGTTCATTGCGAAAACTTAGTTAGTTTAATATCACTGAGGTCTCGGTATTATGTATTGAGACGATGAACTCAGCCTTTCACCTATACGGATGTGGCAAACCCCCACAACTATATAGATGATGTTCCTTTGGCTGCAGGTACTCCGATCGTAGTTGATAGTGTTGTAGATGTGTACTTAGGATATTATGACCGAAGCTTGCTGCAACGGTTGTAATTGCTGGACCATGGGCGTCCTCTGTTTTATAGGTTTTGTTTATGGCTTGTGACGCCTATGTCACTTGTTAATGTATAAAGTTATCTATGTTATGTAATTATATTGAGGAAAGACTTAAATAGATAGATGTTAAATGGCTCTTGTTGTAATTAATTTATGATAGATATTTAAGATGTGATTTCCACTATTAGGTTTATGTTTTCCGCTGCATAGTAGATAGATGTTATACTCTGATTTACCAGGTACATATTATGGGGTATGTACCATATGTTGGCTTTGTGACATATCACCATGCCACTGTGAAGATCTATTTATATTTTAAAAGATTAATGTTTATGCAAATGTTTTGTATAAAGAAAGAAAGGGTCGTCACAACCCTCAAGAAGGGCAGCTCCTCCATCACGGACTACTATCAACATTTCCAGCAACTTGCTGATGTGCTGGCTGCCATGAACAAACCACTTAGTCATTTTGAGATGGTGTCTTTCCTCCTTGTTGGCCTCGGGTCTGAATACGATCCTTTTGCCACCTCTGTTCAAACACGAGTTGAACCTCTGCCTATTGAGGAACTTTATGGTCATCTACTAGCACATGAACTGTGCTTGGACTCCCACAATACGGTAAGAGATCTTGTTGTTTTAGGTGCCAACGTTGCATCTTGGGGACCATCTTCATTCAGAAGCTACCGTGGCGAACGTAGCCAATCCCATAACTCCTCTAGCCGTAGCTCCCCTCCTCTCCACCCACCCAGGTTCAATCATGGCAGGGACCGTGGTTTTCCCTCCATTGGCCGTGGCTCATCTAGCACCACATATTCAAGCAACCGCCCACTGTGCCAGATATGCAATAAGCTCGATCATCTAGCAATCATCTGCTACTCCTGATTTGATAAGTCCTATTCCAGTGACACTTCATCTCTGATGCAGGCCTATCTCTCCACACCAGGATCCACTTCTGATTCAACTTGGTTCCCTGACTCAGGTGCCACTCATCCCCTAATGTCAGACTTAGCCAACCTCAACATATCAACTGTTGACTACTCAGGAACTGATTGTATCCAAATCAGCAATGGTAAGGGCTTGCCTATACACCACATTGGCAAAGGCCGACTTTTTCCCCCTCCTCTTCATTTTGATCTCCAAAATATTCTATCTGTCCCTATGATTATAAAAAATTTGTTGTTAGTCCATAAATTTACAAAAGATACTAATACTTTCTTTGAGTTCCATCCTCACTATTTTTTCTTGAAGGATTGTCGATCGGGGAAGGTGTTGCTTCGCGGCCCGACTAACCATGGTCTCTACCAGTTTCCACCGACATCAAATAAATTGTGCTCCTCTGCTCTAGTTGGTGAGCGCGTCTCTCTCCCTCAATTGCATCTTCGGCTAGGCCATTCGGCCTTTAAGATAGTTTGCCAAGTAATCTCTTCTTTGAATCTACCTGTTATTTCCACAAAGCACTATGAGTTGTGTCATGCTTGCTTCGGCTCCAAAAGTAAGCAACTATCCTTCTCCTTGTCCCAGTCTCAAGCCAAGTGCCCCTTAGAACTAATTTACATGGATGTATGGGGTCCATATCTGGTTTGTTCCACAAATGTTTCTAAGTATTATGTATCATCTCTAGATGCTTTTAGTCGCTACACGTGCTATTATATCCACTTTCATGTAAAGCTGATGTAACTACTGTTTTTATCAAATTTCAAGCTTATATTGAACGGTTCTTTGAATCCAAAATTAAATCTGTTTAGTCTGAGTGGGGGGGTAAATATTGTCCTCTCAACAAATTATTGCTATCTCTCGGCATCTCTCATCGCATATCTTGTCCTCACACACACCAAAAAAATGGTGCGGTTGAGCGCAAGCAAGCCATATTGTAGAAACAGGTCTTGCCATCCTCTCCCATGCACATGTCCCTTCTCAATATTGGGATGATGCTTTCTCCACTGAATGCTACTTAATAAATCGCATGCCCACTTTGTTACTCAAAAATCGTTCACCATTTGAACTCCTCTTCAATTGCAAAGCTGACTACACATTTTTACGTACGTTTGGATGCGCATGTTGGCAAAATTTACGTCCCTACAATTCAAATAAACTTCAGCCCCGTTCCATACAATGCTTATTTTTGGGATATAGCTCTAATTATAAAGGGTATAAATGCTTACATCTACCCACTAAATGTCTCTACATCTCATGGGATGTTGTCTTTGATAAGGGTGTCTTTTCCCCTCAAACTTATGTCTCCCAATCCCTTGGATCACTCCCATACCCCTCTGTAGGTACACGGTATTTCTCCTCTCCAGGTGCATGGTATTTCTTCTCCTGTGGTTATTCGGCCTCCAGCAACATTGCAACTAATCTTGATCTCTGCTCCTCATCAAGCTATTTCTAGCTCACAGCTTCCAAGTCCCATTCCTGCACCTACAACCAGCATCCAGGTATCATCTCCAATCTCCTCTCCAATTAAATTATCCCCTTCCACCTCTCCTGCTTCAACTCCTAGTCCATCCTCACACCCGGACCCTCCTGTTTCCACTCATCCCATGGTAACCCGAGCCATGAACAATATTATCAAAGTGAGACAACTCATTGATGGCACTGTTCGCTATCCCGTTCCCCATGCTCTTCTTGTTGAATCTACTACAAAGGATTTGGAGCCCACCTGTTACACTTCAGCCATGAAGGATCCAAACTGGAGACGTGCCAAGAATGTAGAATTTGATTCCAAGGGATTTCACCAACAACCGGATATTGATTATGGTGAGACCTACAGCCCGGTTATCAAACATACAATGGTACGATTAATTCTCTCTCTTGCAATTTCAAGTGGCTGGCCTATCCATCAAATAGATATCCAAAATGCATTCCTGCATGGCAACCTCTCTGAAGATGTCTACATGGCAACTGCAAAAGGCTCCATACGGTTTGAAACAGGCTCCAAGGGCTTGGTATTCCCGATTAAGCAATACCTTGCTCCAGCTTGGTTTTATTATCTCTCGGTCTGATAACTCCCTCTTTATTCTTCGAAGGGATAACTATACCGTGCTAGTTCTAATTTACGTTGATGATATACTTATTACATGCTCTAACCATGCTGCTATTCGTGATCTTCTTGCTGCTCTTCACTGTGACTTTAAAGTAAAAGACTTGGAGTCCTTTAATTTTTTTTTTGGGAATAGAGGTGCCGCCCTACTCTCGTGGAGTATTACTGTCTCAACAGAGGTACATCTTGGACATTCTCAAGCGTACCAAGATACTTGAAACAAAACCAGTAAACTCACCTATGGCTTCCTCCACTCATCTCTCCACCTTTGAAAGAGACCTATTTAATTATTCTACCTTATACAGAAGAACAATTAGAGCCCTACAATACTTATGCATCACTCGACCGGACATCTCCTATTGTGTTAACAAACTCTCCCAATTTATGCAGAAACCCATTGATCTCCATTGGCAATCTGTAAAAAGACTTCTACGATATCTCAAGTAACCCATTTAGCATGGTCTTCATTTCCAGAAATCCATTGTCAATTACATTCAAGCCTACTCCGATGCTGACTGGGCTGGGAGTCACGACGATCGTCGCTCCATTGGTGGTTACTGTATTTTTTATTGGTGATAACCTTATCTCTTGGAGTTGCAGGAAACAACAAACAGTTGCCAGGTCAAGCACTTTAGCCGAATACAAGGCCCTAGCCAACACTGCTGTAGAATTATCATGGCTCCTATCCCTATGTTCAGAGATTGGTATTCGGTTCTCTCAACCTCCAACATTATGGTGTGATAATATTGGAGCTTCTTACCTTACTTCAAACCCAGTCTTCCATGCCCGAACAAAACATGTTGAAATTGATTTTCATTTTGTTCGTGACGTGGTTGCTAAGAAACCCCTCTTCATCAAGTCCATCTGCAGCAAAAACCAGCTTGCAAACATTTTCACAAAACTACTCCCATCCTCACGATTCAATCTACTTAGAAGCAAGCTCAACGTTACTACTGTACTATTTAGCTTGAGGGGCCGTGTTAGTGATAAGGTTCACTCCAATACAAAGACTCAAGACTCTATAGGACTCTTGGCTGCTCAACTAAAGATAAAGATAAACCTTGTACACCTAATCTTCAAGTCATACACTTGAACCCAAACACTAAGAGATAAGTGTTATCATAGTCGACTATCTCTTGTTAGCTAGATAGGTTTAAATAGTTTGAATTTAAACTCTATCTTTGTCATCTATCCTCTGCTACATGATGCAGAAGTTGTAATTCAATATACTTGTAATTCCTCTCTTATATCTATTCTAGCAAGGCAAACAATCTGCAAAACATATCTTCTATATGCTCTTATACCATGTTGAGGAAAATAAAGTGACAAGTGAAAGATTGGAACAAGAAGATGCAATGGAGGAAAATCTTTTGCGAAAAATACAATTTAGCCCCCTCAACTACCATCAATTCTCCGGATGGCACCCCAAACTACCAAAGCTTTGATTCCAGCCCCCCAAACTACCAGCTCTTTGTTTTTTGGCCCCATCCGTCAATTTGTGCTGTTTAAGTTGATGGAAATGAGTCATGTGCCGTTCACGTGACTTTGTAAGACCAAAAAGTTTGAAAATGTCCTTCTACAACTCAGACCGATTTCCAAAAGCCGGAGGGGAAAACTGTTCCGAGTTACCGCACCTTCCCACCCTCTCTTCCACCACCTTCCCCTTCTCTCCTCTCTCATGCGTGCTCCATGCAAACTCCAACAGACCCATCGTCTCTCCCTTGCCTCGATGGACATCTTCAAGAGCTCCATCAAACCGAGCAACTACGTCGAAGTGCTCCATCAAACCGAGCAACCCGACTCAGACGGCTTGGTCTTCACTAGCTCGGCCGACAGAAGCGTCAACTGGTGGCGAAGAGAGGGGAGCGCGAAGGCCACACATCACTTTCTCGCGCAGACGCTTCTGGAGCAGGAGTGCGTGGTCAATGTGCTTCATCTCTGTTTTCATGTTGTAAAATAGAGGTGAACAGAGTCATGAAAAGAGACCCAGCAACCACAAACTGGGAATTTCATGCTTAAACCAATTGTTCGGAAAGGAAATGAGAAGCGGAGAAAAGAGAAGTTACTGAAAGATATCATTATCTTCTTATGGATTTCATCACTCTGTTTTTTGTTGTCTCTGTATTCTTCAATAGTGCTTCAGCACAACACCCACCACAAACTCTACATGGTTGTCACATTCTAGTCATACATGGAGGGCCAATTATTCTGTCACAAGTATAGTTCATAAACCAATATTAATTGCAACCCTTCGCTAGCTGCTAATATTTTCATATGACCAAAAGTTGTTTGTGTGTAGATCGAAAACGAGTACGGAACCATAGAGGAAGCTTTTCACAAGAATGGCCCGCCTTATGTTCGTTGGGATGCAAGTTTAGCTGTGGGACTTCAAACTGGTGCGCCTTGGGTGATGTGTAAGCAAGACGATGTTCCTGATCCAGTGGTCAGTCACCTTCTCTCTTAGAATGAATAAAGAACATGACATTGTTTTTTTTTTTTTTTTACCTTAATTTGCTCATGAACAGAGTCAACAGACTTTGTTAAGTATATGAGTTGCTTCTAGCTTCAGTTTTATCATACCGATCGTAAAGCCATGCAATTTGCAAATCAATACATGCAATGGGAGAAGATGTGGAGAAACATTTGCAGGGCCCAACTCGCCAAATAAGCCATCAATGTGGACAGAGAACTGGACGAGTTTGTATGTTTACATCGAATGCTTAATATATATGTTCTTTCTTCAATAATTCTAAGTGAACCCTTCTCATGTTGCAGTTGAAATGGCTGTTCCAAAAAACAGTCCTCCACTTTGCCATCGGAAAATAACTTTTTCCTTTGTTGTAAATAAGCAATCTGAAAATAACTTTTTCATTTCTATATATTGTGGCACATAATCTATAACGACCCAAGGAAAAGCGCTAGCCACATCTGCGCTATCACCCTAAAAGGACTAGTCAATTTGAAGCTTCCCTAGAATCCATTATGAAGCCTAGTTTCACCTAGTAACTAGGCAATGTGGGACTTAGCACCCATGAGTATCTTTATAAACTACTCACTCTATGTGAGCTATTCATCTCTTCCCAATATGGGACCGGGGTGTTATAAACTGCCCCCCTTAAACCTCTGACGTCCTCGTCAGAACCATGTCATGCAGTGCTCTAGTACCACATGACCTGGCGTTACTAGGTGGCTTTGATACCATTTGTAACGACCCAAGGAAAAGCGCTAGCCACATCTGCGCTATCACCTCAAAAGAATTAGTCAATTTGAAGCTTCCCTAGAATCCATTTTGAAGCCCAGTTTCACCTAGTAACTAGGCAATGTGGGACTTAACACCCATGAGTATCTTTATAAACTACTCACTCTATGTGAGCTATTCATCTCTTCCCAATATGGGACCGGGGTGTTACATAATCATATGTTTGATTATGTCATTTTGCAAATGAAATTATTAAAAAAGAGCTTTTACCCATCTAATTTCTTTGATTTGTTTTGAAGTTATCAAGTATACGGTGAAACACCAGACAGGAGATCAGCAGAAG
Source organism: Alnus glutinosa (assembly GCF_958979055.1). Lineage (NCBI taxonomy): Eukaryota > Viridiplantae > Streptophyta > Magnoliopsida > Fagales > Betulaceae > Alnus > Alnus glutinosa. Next base: position 9,087,458 of record NC_084897.1, on the reverse strand, counting down.
ACATAGCATTTCATACTGCACTGTTCATTGCAGAATAATTGGACGTAACAATCAAATAATTCGAACAGCCTCTTCGAAGTGGACAGAAGCTGCATGACGTGGCTTGACGCTTAACCATTGAAGTCTGTAGTCTACGTGAGCTTTGGACGCATTACAAAAATGACGAAGAACGAGCAGATGGAGTTTTGGTATGGTTTGGTCAAAAGCAAAAAGCGGTTCTTATGGGTCATACGACCGGACATGGTGGACGGAAAAGATGGCGATAGTCAAACTCCGGCGGAGCTGGTGGAGGGGACGAAGGAGAGGGGATATCTGGTGGATACGTGAATCAGAACACGAATGGCATTTTCGTAATATTCTGACTCTAAGCCACTAATACACGTGTTTTTCTCAAGAAGGGCAATCTAGTAATTTTAATGTTAAAATTAAGGGCATTTGCGAATTTTTGGTCCTTTAGAGTCACGTGCCGTGCACATGTAGTGTTTTTCATCCAAAATGACGGCACAAATTGACGGATGGGGCCAAAAAACAAGGAGCTGGTAGTTTGGGGGGCCGAAATCCAAGCTTTGGTAGTTTGGGGTGCCATCCGGATAATTGATGGTAGTTGGGGGGGCTAAATTGTATTTTCCCCAAATCTTTTTCTATCTTGTTCTGTTCAGTCTTTACTCTGTTTTATTGGACAGACGATGAAGACAAATCGGATGAATCATGGGCTGAAAAGGGTAAATACAATCTGTAACATGAGTGGTAGAGTAACGACGTATATATAGATGTGCTGGTATACCGTATATGCGTGGTAGCTAAAATCATATCGTAATAAGGTGGGTGTTCAATAATTTAGAAATTTACGAAGTCAGCAGCTGTTATTTAGTATATTAAACCTCAGTTTTTGATTGAAGTGTTATAAGGTCCATGTCAAAGGTGTCGTGTTATAGCAGCAACAACCCTGGGTCAGTGGTTCACGCATCTTTACATGCAAGCTAGAAGTTTATTCATAAATCTAATTGACCTTATTTCTCTATTTAGACTTTTGATCCCAATTTGGCAAGCCCTTATGACAATTGATCGATCTGTATGTTTCTGAATGTTTTAGTTTTTGTAAACAGAATACTTTCTTCTAGAGAATTGAGCAGAATATGCTTATCCAATGTCATTCGATCAATTAGGAAGCTAGCGATTTATCTTTCAAAACAATTTGAAAGCAGCAGGATGAATTTTACAGACTTTTCAGATTTAGAGAAACGAAATCTTCTACTTGCAGTATCTTTTTGAATGAGTACAACTAGCTTGGATGGTAATTGCAAACCAAAAAACCAAAATAAAAATATTTGAATGAGCGACATTCAGTAATAAAAAATTCTGAGAATTAGATCGATCAGCACCGGGGACACAGGTACAGGCTTAATTATTATTACACAGATGGAATACTCTTGAATAGTATTTTGTAAAATGAAGTACTATTTCCAATACGAAGGAAGTTCAAGGCTCCTAGTCGGTGCTGAGCTCTCTCCCTCGATTGATCTCTCCAATGAGTAGACATCCCAACCACCATCTCTCCAATAGGTAGAGTTAATTTCGGGTACACTTGCAACCTTCCAATAATCCCCATTTTCTATGTCTGGACGCATAGTTGTGATTAACTCAACAGGCATGTCAAAAAATTCCAGCAGTTTGAGCTTGTTAAGGTGTTCAATGCCTGATGGCAGCCTGTGCAACAATTTGCAGCGCTGGAGGATGAGCTTTTCAAGGAGAGGCATCGCTCCCATTTCTACTGTTACTGTCTTCAGTCCATCCATATTATCAAGGGCTAAAACCTTAAGCTTCTGAAATCCTCCAGCCTTAAAATGCAATGTGTCTCCCTCGTAAACCTGTAGAAATTCAAGATGTACTAGATAGGGTAAATTTTGAAGCGACTCAAGTGGGTCTTCCCTTAATTGGCTCCACTTCAAAGATACCTTCGCCAAACTGTGGAGAGAAGATATCCAGTGTGGTAACTTCTCTAAACGTCCAGTCAGGTATAACCGCTGAAGAAAGGGAGGAGGGGAAGATAGGCTTCCAAGATCGATGATCTCTTCCTCTTCTATTGAAGTTATAGACAAAGCGCGAAGGTTTGTTAGTTTTGCAATGGAAGAGCACATAGCAACCCCATTTTCCCTTCTGAACTTTACAATGCCTAGCCTCCTCAATTGATTCAGCCTTCCAAGCTCTTTCATTAGCTCGTTGCCGCCGTGATCTGCCTCTATGAAGCAGAGCTTTTGTAAGAACCGGAGACTTCCTATTTGTGCCGTCGCCTTAAAACCATATTTGGAATTTATGTGTGCATAAGACTGTATTTCATAGCGATACACCAATAGGTGGCGTAGTTTCTGAAGCTGCGAGATCTCAACAGGCAATGCAGTGACGCATGCGTGTTTAAGATCCAGTGTCTCCAGGTTCTGAAGATTCCTAATTGAGCCTGGAATGGATTTTATCTTTGTGGCCCTCAAGCTTAGATATTTCAGAAGGAGCAGCTTGACGATCTCATTTGGAAATATCTCTAGAGGTGCACCTTGCAAATCCAACACTTTAAGCACCCTGAAATCAAGAGGAAATGAAATGGACTTGGAAGACTCTGACAGTGAATCTAGCCTCCGAAACATGAGCAAAGAACGAAGCCGAGAGAGGCTCTGGCTTTGTTGTACATCCTGCATGGTTTTCTGTATTGATAGGCGACGAACTTTTTCTTTCCAAATCGTCGTGTCTCGCCCTCGAGCTACTGTTACGAAGTTCTGATCTTTTGACTTGGAAATGATAATCTCGCGAAGCAGGTCATGGATGCGGCATGTTTTGATCCTCCCCTCACTGGTAGTCCCGGCCACTTGGATCAGGCTTCTGTTCAACAGCTCGTACAGGTAGCTCTCTGCCACTTCTTCCAACGTCATTCCTTCTTTTTCCTTGACAAATCCTTCCGCTACCCATAATCGAATCAGTCTCATTTGGTCAATGAGATGACTTTCAGGAAAGATGCTAAAATACAGAAAACAAGACTTGAGATAGTAAGGTAAATCATTATAACTGAGTGACAAGATTTTTCCCATGCCATTGAGTCTTACATTTTCTTCAAGTTCAGCAGCAAGACAACGTTGTATGATCAAATCCCATTGGTCTATCCTGTCCTTGGTCGCCAAAACACCACTGATGGCCACGATTGCAAGTGGCAATCCTTCACACCTTGCAAGGATACTATCTGTAAGAGTCTTAAGAGCTGGAGGGCAAGAGTTGTCCCCAAAAGTCTTTCTGCAAAACAAAGTCCACGACTCTTCAGGAGACAAAGGGTTTAAAGGATGGACGTGACCATGGAACTCCTTGCAGGAGGCAGAGGCGATTTCAGAATTACGAGTTGTGAGCATTACTCGACTCCCACTGTTGTTTGGGAATGCATTTTTGACCGCCTCCCAATCATCGATATGCCACGCGTCATCTAACACAATCAGGTACCTCTTTTGTTGCAAGAAGTTGTTGATTTTCGTTCTTAGCTGATCGTCGCTCATGCTTTCCACTCCTTGAGGAACTGGCTTCCTTTTTACCCGGTAGAGTTGCTGAAGCGTGTCTTTTAGGAGCTCTTCCATCTTAAAGGATTGAGAAACAAATAGCCAAGCACGGTATTTGAAGTGTAGCTTCACTTGTGCATCATCATACACTTTCCTTACCAAGGTGGTCTTGCCCAACCCACCCATGCCGACCACCGAAACCACTTCGCGTCCAGTGTCACCCTGGAGAAGCCAGCTGATGAGCTGCTTTTTGGGCTTTTCGATGCCCACTAGATCAGCCTCTTCTAGCAGAAGGCCGTCCTGTCGACGGTGATCAGGCCATGTCTTGGAGTCAACTAGTGTAGTTTCGCCCCGGAATCTCTGCCGTCCCTCCGAAATACTTACGACTCTGGATTTGATGCGTTGTATTTCTGAAGCAAACTGATGGCGAGCTTTCAAAGTCTTTATAATCTTAGTAAGAGAGGCATGTAAAAAATCATTGCCAGGTTGAAGTGTGAGGCGAAGCCTGTACTCATCAAGAGCATCTTCAATATCATAAGCTACATCTCTCACCTGCTTCACCCACACCTCGAGTTGAGGAGTCCTCTCTTCCATTTCATCAGCAGCTCTTAGGAAGGCCTTGATTTGCTCAAGTTCGTCTTCGATCGACGCAGCTGCTTCCTTGACCCCCTTCAATAGTTGCACCTCTTCTTGCGCCAAGCTCGTGAGGTTGTCGAGGACATAGTTTACTACAATTTCAGCCATTGTTTCTTAATTTTTCTTCAGCTAACCAGCCTTTCTGTTGCTGATGGTCTTTTGTTTTTGATCGGACTGTAAAGAAGCAAGGCCAAACCTATTTTGTTGTCTTTCTTTGGTGCAAAAACAAGGGTATACGTAATTGGTGATTTTTGACTTGCTCTTCTTAGAAAATGTGCATATCGATGTGCCAATTAATGACGCCAGTTGGTTCAGATTGTCAATGGAGAAATCCTCAACTTGCGCAAGAAATCATTAGATGAATTCTTTACCTTGTGGTCCTGGCCACACTTGAAGATTTTCAAACGGGCCTTCCCGATTCTCTTATCCCCTTCTCCCACCCCTGACATAGTCACAGTTTTTGACAGAAAAAGGCTGACGCCCATCAGTCAACTTTAATTAATGAGTAACTTTATAACCAAAATGCCCTTACAAATTGAGTGTGTTGAACGTTTCAAATGGGAGCTTTTTTAACAATTTGAAAGGTGTTTTTCTGTCGTGTCAAGAATAATATAAGAAAAATTAAATCTGTCCTATCTTATTTTACACGTTAGGTGTTGGTTTTTTTAATGTCAAAATGACAAGAACCTCAAAGCACGTCAAGAAAAAATGTCGAAATGCCGATAAGGAAAAGAGGACGAGGGTTTTCTAAACATGGCCTACATATATAGCCTGTCTTTATTTTATGTTTCCTTTGTAAATTCTAGTTGAAACTTTCATTAGAGACGATTTTTAACAGTCAAAGCTCAATCATCTTTTCTGTTTGATCTGGCTTATTTTTAAGCTAACTTGAATCTTAACTGACAAGCAAAACCATTCATTGGACGCTAAATTTCAAAAGTGACGTCTGAACAGTTCCAATTATATCAATTACCTCAACGTCCACATTAACCTTAGGTAGAGATCCTTATCAATTTCAACTCAGCCTGCTTGCCGTGATTTGTAGCCTCAAATACATCACGTCTTTGCTATCCATACAAATTCCACTGTGGCTTCCTCTCCTGGTAGATGGGACCGGAGTTCTTGTGGTGCACAAGCAGTGGCGGAGCCATGATTTTAGTTTATGGGGTCAAGATTTTGTTTTTTGTTTTTTTTTTTTTTTGTTTTTTTTTTTTTATCAATGATATAAAAATAATTTTAAGTTAATAAAAAATTAATTAACTTTTTTTTTTTAAAGCCGTGCTAATCCCCATGTTCAGTTTTTTTATTTAAAAAAAAAATACAAAAAAACAAAATGATAGCAATATTTAGGTCTGAGAACTTAACTGATGAAAGGCAAATACATTTCTGTAAACGGATCCTGTGGAAAGAACACTAAACATTGCTGAGAAGCACTAACATATTTACTTAACTAACCCACTTACTAAAATAACTACCCCATATGGCCATATCCCATTACATAGCCCACTAACCCACTCCCACATTATCTAAAGGCCACAGACACAAGCACACACCATCTACCAAGTGAGACACGTGGTTGCCTCCAAACCACCCCCCACCTTATCACTTCACTACCCATTTCACACGTTCACTATAAACTTCACAAACCTTCTTCGATCTTCAGACAAAATACTTCACACACTTATCCTTCAGACAACACGCTGCGCATAACATCTTCTGCTCACACAGTGATTGAACACAGACAATGGCGGAGCCAGGATTTTAGTTTAGGGGGGTCAAGATTTTATTTTTATTTTTTTATCAATGATATAAAAATAATTTTAAGTTAATAAAAAATTAATTAACTTTTTTTTTAAAGCCGTGCTAATCCCCATGTTCAGTTTTTTTATTTAAAAAAAAATACAAAAAATCAAAAAGATAGCAATATTTAGGTCTGAGAACTTAACTGATGAAAGGCAAATACATTTCTGTAAACGGATCCTGTGGAAAGAACACTAACATTGCTGAGAAGCACTAACATATTTACTTAACTAACCCACTTACTAAAATAACTACCCCATATGGCCATATCCCATTACATAGCCCACTAACCCACTCCCACATTATCTAAAGGCCATAGACACAAGCACACACCATCTACCAAGTGAGACACGTGGTTGCCTCCAAACCACCCCCCACCTTATCACTTCACTACCCACTTCACACGTTCACTATAACCTTCACAAACCTTCTTCGATCTTCAGACAAAATACTTCACACACTTATCCTTCAGACAACACGCTGCGCATAACATCTTCTGCTCACACAGTGATTGAACACAGAGAATAAGAAAAAAATCGTGCATGAACTAACCAAATCATAACGCTTTCAAATAAATTAAAAGAAAATACTTCAAGAATCAACATGAATGTTGCACACCTTGATATGATTGAGAGAATCGTTCCTGGGTTTAGTCGAGGAAGAATGTTAAGAGTCCCACATTGCCAAGGTATGCCTGGGTTGTGGGCTTTATAAGCCTTGAGCAAACCTCTTCCCTTGAGGTGCCTTTTGGGAATGAGTAAGGCTCAAGTGACTTTAATATGGTATCAGAGCCACAAGCCCTTGGACAATGTTGGGCCTTCCCTCCCTATGTTGAACACGTGTTTGGCCAAAAGATGCCACACGTGAGGGGGCGTGTTAAGAGTCCCATATTGCCAAGGTATGCCTGAGTTGTGGGCTTTATAAGCCTTGAGCAAACCTCTTCCCTTGAGGTGCCTTTTGGGAATGAGTAAGGCTCAAGTGACTTTAATAAAGAATGCGAGGGCAGTGGTGCATCTGGAACAGATTTCTTTGCCTTGGCCGAAGAGGGTGCCGGTGAAACTTGCAGCGGTACTGTTTGTTGGTGGATTTGTGTTGGGGCGGAAGGAGAAGAACGGAGAAGGAGATGGTTTTGGTTTAAGGGAGACCATTTTTCTGAGAGAACCTTTTCTTCTAATTAAAGGGAACGTTGTTCCTTGTCCTTTTGCTTGAGATACAAAATAAAAAGAAACGGTGCGTTTGAGTCTTGATGAAATGCAACTCCAGCAAGGCAGCAAATAAATGAAACGACGCGTTTCAATCAAAAATTTTGGTTTGTAAACTCTTCTATTGTTCCATTAAACGCTGTGTTTTACGAACTGCACTGTTCGTCTTCAACCTTCATTTCTTCTGAAGATTTTGAACAAATCTAAGCAACCTTGCCAACCTAATTTACCAAAACGCGAAAAATCATTGGCTAAGAGTCATAAATCTCAATCCTTCTAAAAAATAATTTGCCCCTTAATGATAGGTTGAGAGGGGGGGGGGGGGGGGGGAGAAGGATATTCAAAAAAAAATAACAGGAAGTAAAGAAACTTTTGAGGAGGTGATGGGGGCACTTGCCCCCTCTCGACCCCCCTGGCTCCGCCCCTGTGCACAAGTATTAACGACGAAACAAGACGTCCTCTGAAAAAGTAAACAAATAGTAAAGAGAGCACATCCCAAACAGGTGGTGTAAGTGTATTTTTGCTAACAATTAAATATTGAGAATTCTGAAGAATATGCTGACACCATCATTACATTGTCAACAGTTTCTAAATTATTGGCCAGACGGATTATCGATTAGAGTAAGGTTTGGTTGATCCAGTTGAGCCTTGGCCATAATAATTCAAACAGTTTGATTACATTAAACTTAATTACAATCATCCTTATAAAAGGAAAGTACCGTATAATATATTTCTTTTCAATATAAAAAATATATTCAAGAGAAATACCATACAATATCAATATAATATATTTCCTTTCAATATAAAAAATATATTCTTCTAACAACAGGAAAGATGCTGGAAAATTCATCTTTGTTGACCTACAACTCAGTCAAACACAAGAAAAGGCAAAGGAGAAGACAAGAAAACCTAATAAAATTTCTCTCAATTTTACAACCCGTTGTGTCATGCTGACAAGATACTTCAAAGATTTCTTTTTATTAAGTGTACAACAAGTTAGTCTGATCATATGTAACGACACTTTTTTTAATTTTTTTTTATACAAAACGGAATCCTCATAGTAATATGCATAACGATTATTCATAAGCCAATATCAACCTAATACATCTCATAACATATGCATCACACATCAGAGATATCACATTGCAGCAGAAACTAATTTCATTAGCTAAAGGAGTAAATATAACAAAAGAGTCATATAAATGTCTATCTGTTAAAAGCTTGAACAATAATTAATTATGTCAAAAGAATGGCTATATAAAATAGGTGTTACATGCAACACAAGCCATATATAACACAAAGTCTATACAAAAGTTGGACCATCAAAAGTCCGACAAATATAACTGTCTCGAAGAGCTTCAGTCGTAGTATCTCAAATTTAAAGCCACTGGGTCCTCATCGACAACCATGGTACTTGATAAGTCTTGAAATATTCTATTCAAGACCTCTTAATTCACATATGTTATACCTAGTTTGTGTTGTAAATATAATATTTTGTTGTACTTTTGTGTTTTGTCTTATTTCCAAGTCTTAATTGAAAACCAATTCAAAACATCCTACTTAGACCTGAAAATACATCAAGGATGATTTCCATCATTTCCAGAGTTCAAGTTTGCTCTTGCCAATTGGAAAATCGGCCAAGGCAAATCGATCGATCGACTTTATAATCGATCGATCGAAATTCATTAGTTGAAGAAAAATCGATCATGCGACATGCGATCGAGCAACAGTAAAAATCGATCGAGCGACTTTGAGGGTTAATCAAGCAATTTCAAATCTTGCGGATAAAGCTGCAGATATCATCCCAATCTATTTGTGATTCAAAATTCAAAATCAAGTTGTGCGATTGAAATGGGATATCAACACTCTTCATTTGTTCGGCTAAAATAGATTGTTTGAGAGATTTTGACACATCAAATTCTCTATAAATAGAGAAGAGCTGAGAGAGATAGGGAGTTTGTTTTTTATATAATAAGTTTTCTTTTATTTTTTAGTTGCAATCCTTTGATCCAACCTTTTCATTTACATTTCCAGAGAGCTTAAATTAGTTTATTTTAATTTTGTAAGTCATTTTAATTCTGTTTTTTCATTAAAGCTTTGATTTACTTTGATGCAATTCTTTTTCTTATTTATTTTCAGCAATTTTTTCATCTTTCTTTAGTGTTTGTTACATTTTCTTTTTGAGACAACTTTGGAATCCGAAAATTTCAGAGAGAGTAACCTAGTCTCTTTAATGCTTTTCTTTAGTTTTTCTTATTATCTTTCCATTTCTAGCTTAGGTTTTGTCTTCCCTTTTCATTTCTTTTCATGAATCCGAATTTTGCACTTTTAATCTAGTGTTTTTAATTCATTTCCAGCTTGTTTCTTTACTGTTTTTCTTAAATTACATGTTTAGATTCGTTTTAATTATGCATAGCTAAATCCGTTCTTAGGGTTTTGATCAATTCTTTTCCAAAAACCATAGTTTGTTCTTGATGTTCTTAGGTTTTTCTTGATAGTATGATGATTGCATAGTCTTGAGATTGCAAAACCTTTGCTTTTACGATTGCAAAACAGTTTTGTTATTGCTTTTCAATCTATATTAATTCATGAAAAAGAGTCCTTCTTGTCAATGAGAGTTCTTAGATTTCTTGAGTTAAACCAACATTTCTGATTTCTGTGATTGAGGAAACGATGGCTATGCAACGGTACTATATATGAGTCATGTTTTACTTATTAGGAGATCTTATAAAGTATGCCAATGGTCTTGATTCGTTCACAAGTAGATGTTAGGTGAATGGGTTATGCGTAAAATGCCTTATCATTACTTCTTAATTAAAATACTTCATGCCTTGTGTATGCTTATTAGGATGTTTTATAGGGCATGCTAGGAAACACTAATCGCTACACACCTTTCGTAGTATAAATGCTTTTTCATTGTAGTGTAAATTTTATATGGTAAGTGATTGGTGTGTAACTAAGATGCCTTATTATTACGTCTTAACCAAAGTAATCTTTATGTCGATGTCGCCGTGTGGTTGACACCCATCACGCGCTCATATCATGCATGTTAGGAAGATCCATGTTAGACTTTAAACTTTCCATTGGTATGCGGATTTGATGCGATCATTACCTTAAGATTTTGCATTCTCTAAGTCTCTCCATTTTTATTGTTCTTAGCTTGTGTTAACTTAGTTTTTAAAATCAAAACAAAATATCTTTTTCAAGGTTAAATTGGATAACATCTTAAGTATTCCGTTACGCAAAACAACCTCCCAATCATTGTGGTTTGATAACCCTTACTATAGTACAACTGATTCGTACTATTGCGAGTAGTTCAATTATAAATTTTAAATTCCACATAGTCGTTCAAAGTCGAATAAGTTTTCAAAACCAAAATCACTATTTTTAATCATCGATGAAAATGCTACCAATTCCTGTGGCCAAAGCATCAACATCTACATGATCGTGGTGATAGCCACGTCTGCATATGTAGAAATATGAGTCCACAAACTTAGCAGTATAAAAATCACTAAGTTTTGCAATAAGCCAACTCTTTCCTTTTCAACCTTAAGTTTAATATAATAGCTACCATTAGTGAGAATCTTTATTTGAAATGTTTCGTAGCTAATATGGTAAGCACGGGCATTTTGTTAATTTGAGATTTCATATTACGATATACACACATTAATACATCTATCATGTGGCTAAGCCATACTCGTATACAAGTTTTCCAAACCTTCAGGAAATATAAGCATGCGAGTACATCTAAGCTAAAAATGCGAAGCATCATAACCCAGCTATGCAGAGATACGAGCATTTCCAAACCTTCGAAAAATACCTGTATCTAAGCACATTAGGTTCAGTGCCATATAAAAAATCACGTCTACTTTAGCCATAACTATATGCATATGCTTTGTTCCATTAAAACTCATAGGCATATTGGTACATCTAGTATGAAATTTCATATAAATCATCTATGCAATCTAGCTGTAACTGTATACTGTTAGTTTGTGATTGGCCTTATTTTGTTTGGACAAAATCACATGTATGTAAAGATACTGTTTAACAGGGATTCCGCTATTCAGAAGTGTTTCAGAAGATTCTGCAAGTCAGAAAAGTCAGTTCCCTGCTAGTCGTCTGGACGACGTGTCATCCCGTCCAGACGCTCATCTGTCCACAGTTCCAGCCGTCTGAACGACGTGCCATCCTGTCCGGACACCAGACAGACCAAGCATCATTCGTCTGGATGACGTGTGTTTCCGTCCGGACCCTTCACTGTATCGAGAAGCTTCTATGCCAGCTTGCATCCGTCCGGACAACTCAGCAGCCCGTCCGGACGACGTCCAGTGATCGATCAGCTTCAGATTCTTTCCAAGTTCAAATAAGGGAAGATTGATGCAACCGTCCGGACGACATGGATTCCCGTCCAGACGCGCTTATACATAAGGCAAGAATCGCAATTCAAATACAACCGTCCGGACTTCAGTCAGCTTGGTCCGAACGCGCGCTAAACAGATATGGAAATTGCGTGTTGAAGATCAACCGTCCGGACGACCATCCCCCTTGGTCAGGATGCGAAAAGCCTTATGTGGAAATTACTTGCAGCGGACGTGCCACCGTCCGAACGATAGTGCCTCACCGTCCAGACGCTGCTCTCAAATAGGAAAGATTTTCAGCGAAAATCTCAAAAATTCTGGTCGCACAGTTATCTGTCCAGACGGCCCATGTCCACCGTCCGGACAGCACCCGTATATTTCACTACAGTCGCCCATTTGAACCTCAGCCTATAAATAGAGGCCCCTGGGCATTGAGAACTGCAGGAATTCAATATTGAATTCTATTAGAGCTTAGAGAGTTATTTTGTGAGGTTATTGGAGCTGATTTGTTCTCTCTCAAGCCATTGCAAGTGTGATGTTGCTGCGCTACAACTAAAGTCTATCTTAGGGGTTGGCCCTAAGGTAAAGGATTCCATTGAAGACCCCTTCAGGTAGGAGACCTGGTTGGGAAGCGTTCGTGTTGGGTTACACGTTAGAGAGCAATGTACGACCACTACATCAGGGGTATGTGAGTGTTACTGCTTTGTATCTAGCTTTGTCTTCTGAATAGTGGATATCCTGGGTTTGGCTGTCCCAGAGTGGTTTTTCTCATCTTGAGTTTCCACTTCGTTAACAAAAATTCTTGTGTTGTTTATTTTCCGCATTGTTTATTTTTGTTAACACTTTGTGCACACACTTGCATTTATTTTAGAAGTCAATTTCATTTTTCAGTTCATATGTTATGTTCCATTCAAACTCTTAGGCATACTGATACATCTAGCTATGAAAACATCTTAAAACAAAAATCATGTCATACATCATGTTACACTTGCCTTTCCCCAGTTGCTCATTGTTTTGTTTCTGATGCTGATAGAACTTTAACCCAACGGGTCTGACACTTTAGTGCTAAATGGACTTTAACCAAACCGTATGGAAAAATAGGCAATGATAATGAACGACGACCAAACATGCACCAACAAAATTTAATCTATATATACAAGGTACAGAAATGAAATGAAATGAAAAAGGAAGAAAACTAACCGGTTCTGCAGTGAGGCAGTGCAGCAGCAGCAGCAGTGCTGATGCAGGAAAATTCGATCGATCCAATATTAAGTCGATCGATCGAAACTTCGATCGATCACTTTTAAAGTCGATCGATCGATTCTTTGCAAAAAAGTAAAAATGCAAGAGAAATGCAGAAAATAAATCTAAAACAAAACTAAAATCTAAATATGCACAGGACAGTAAGAAATTAAATGTAGATTCGGTCCAGAGACAGCAGAAAAGCAGTGCTGCTCAAAACAGAAGTCGATCGATCGGATTTTATGTCGATCGATCGAAAATTTTTAAGTTACTGAAATAGATCGATCGATCTTTTCTGCAAATACAGAATTCTGCAGAAAACAGACAGAACCGAATTTAAACTAAAAACAGCAAAAACAGAAAGTAGGCAGTAAGGAAAACAACATATAAACAGAATTTACAGTATGTACTAAATCAAACTAAATACAATCCTAAATATCCCATAAAAAACCGTTAATCCCCGGTAACAGAGCCAAAAATTGGTAGCGGACTAACCGGCTACGTGGATTTTAAATTCATAAGTTTACTACTCGCAATAGTACATATCGATTGTACTATAGTAAGGGTGATCGAACCACAGAGATTATTGGTTGTTTTGCGTAACGGAATATTAAAGAACGTATTTAACTTAACTTAAGAGTGAAAATAAAAGCAAGGGTTGTAGAATTGAAGCTACAACAATAAAGTGAAGGAATGAAAGCGGAAAATGAAAACAAACTAAGAGAAAACTTAGGGTGTTGATCTTATCCAATCCTCAACCAATGAAATGCTTAAAGTCTGTATGGTTCTTCCTAACATGCATGATATGAGCGCGTAATGGGCGTCAACCATTACGACAACCTCGATGTGAAAACACTTTCGTTAAGACGTAGTTATAAAGCACCTAGTTTTACATTAATCTACTCCACGTAAAGATTAGTCTATAATTGAAAAACGTTTACACTACGAAAGGTGTGGAGTGATTAATGCTCCCTAGCTTACTACTCTACAACACATCCTAATAAGTATACACAATACATGAAAACCCTAATTAGGCCACAATGATAAAATATCTAGTTTCACACCAAACCATTTCACATAAAGTTTAAACTACAATTGAAAAACATTTTAGACTACCAAAGGTGTGAAATGATTGGTGTTCCCTAGCATACCCTATAAGGTGACTCTAATGAGAAATCACACATCATGTCAAATAGCATCATTGCAAAAGACATCGTTCTTGTTTCCAAGAACGTTGGTTTTACTCAAGAAATCTAAGAAAACTCATAGACAAGTTTAACTCTTTTTCATGAATAATTAGATTGGAATCTTGAAAACAAAACCTTTTAGCATGGGTTTTGAGATCCTCTAGCCCTTAACAATCATCAAACATCTAAAGAAAATCCTAAGAACCTCAAGAACACTTCATGGTTTTTGGATTGCATTTTGATCAAACCCTAAGATAGAATTTAGCTAGACATGAATTAAACTACTCTAAGCATGAAATCTATGAAAACAGTAAAGAAAACAAGAAGAAAATGAATTCAAAACAACTGTATTAGAATTATGAAATTCGGATTACAAAAAGGAAGAAAAACCTAAGCTAGAACATGAAGAACAAAAGGGAAAAAGAAGAAGAAATTGCTCTTTGGAATTAAACCTAGAAAACGTGCATCAAAGTAAACTAAAACCTGAGAAATTAAAGTGATACACCTGAGAAAATTCGAACAAACCCCAAAAGATGCATGCATTAACCTAAAACCCTAATCTCATATATATAGAGATTTAATTTACAAGGGACTCATCAAGGATCAATTCTAGCCGCACAAACAGAGCTGGTCGCCTTCCATTTCTATCCATTAAACCCAACTTTTGATTTGGATTGCACAAAGATTTGGAAATACCTTGACCTTCTGGAAGATGCGAAGTCGATCGATCAAAAATTTTGTGCTCTGAGAATCGATCGATCACATCTGGATCGATCGAAGTTGAGTCAATAAAAAGTCGATCGATCGAATTATTAGCTGTACAAATAATCGATCGATTGAAATGCCTTGGACGATTTTTCATCTTTTCAAGATCAGCCTCAAACTCTGGAAATGACCAAATTGCCCTTGATGTATTTTCAGGTCTAATTCAAGTGTTTTGAACTAGATTTCAACTAAGACCTGAAAATAAGACAAAACACTAAACTACAACAAAACGTTATATATACAACATAAACTAGGTCTAACAAATGCAAATTAAGGGATCTTGAATCGAATAATTCAAGACTTGTCACACCCCCAAACTTACATAATGCTAGTCCCTAGCATTACAACTAGAAATTAAAATATAAACAACTAATCTACATCCTCTTTCGTGGGAAACACGATTGCATTTAGCATATGCAACAAGCCTTTTAAACCCCTAGGCTACCCTAGTGGACAAGTGAAGTCTCGTGAAGGTTTAGCAGAAATGCTACCTACAGACTCAGCATCATGACTCATCACTGTCATGATTACTGCAGTGACTCAGCCCTGTGACTCACCCCCACACTCGGCCTATAGAACCGACGCACCTCTCTTCCTTTTCTTATTTCTTTCTTCTTCTTTCTTGTTCTTCATTTCTTCTTCTTCGTTCTTCTGTTCGAGAAATACAAAGAGATTGAGAGTGAGAGAGAGATCGAGAGATAGGGAGAGATGAGACCAGTGAAAAAGAGAGCTGGGACCCGGAGAGAGAGATGTAGCCGGAGAGGGAGAGAACCGGCGAGCCATGACCCGGGGAAGGCCGATCCTCCATGGATCGACGCCGGCGACGCGAGTTCCGGCCGATACTACAGGGGGGTTGTCGATCGGTGGAGCCTGGACCCGCGACCCGTGTGCCAAACCCGACGAACCTGGGAGAACCCGTGTGACCCGATCCTTCGGTGGTGAGGTCAGGCACGATTTTCGGCGGTTCCAATGGACTTCCGGTGAACCAGAAGCCGATTTCTGGCGGGCCAAGTTGTTTTCCGGCCGAACCACAAAGACTCGTGAAACCCAGTCCTCCATGTGCGTTTTTCGGCGGTCCAGTGAGGCGATTTCCGGTGGATTTTCTGTGAAAATCCTCAAGGTATAAAACCCTATGATTTAGTTTAATTTATTAACTTGATTATAATAGTCCCTGTTTGTTGTTGGATCGACTGAGCCGTGATTTTTGGTTGGACTGTGATGTTGGGTTCTTTGAATTGGCTGTGTTGTGTTGATTATGGGTTGATGAAAAAATTGGTGGGAGATATTATTTTGTGGTCTTTGGTTGCTGTTGAACCCGTGAGTGTTGTATTAATGATTTTGTGGGCTTAGGCGATTGGGTACTATACTGTTTTGATGAGTATTGCGTATGGAATTTCAATGTGTGGCTATGAAGGTTTCGGCAGTGAGTGTTTCAAATAGAACCTGTGTGTATCGGTTGTCTTCCATGTTAGCGTTGATAATTTTGGATATTGTGATTCATAGGTATATATGGATATTGAGCTATTTGATCAGTTATGAATGATCTGATTTGGGATTCAATTGATTGTATGTTGGCTATGGGTATTTTAGACGGATGTGGGTACTGTGAAGGGGTTTTTGCGGACTGTTTTAGTGTTTCTATTTCAGTTATGGTGTCTTTGAGAGTTAGGTGTTGGTATTTGGGTTGTTCCAACCAAATCAATTGATGCGTTTTATTGTTGGTTGATTTAATGCTTAAATTGAGGATTAATGGTTTTTAAAGAGACTGCTGGTTTGAGTTGGTTAATTTGGTATGAGGGTATAGTGTTTTGACCAATTATGAGTATGGTGATATTTTGATTTGGGTGATTTGGTAAGTGTTCGGTTTGTGTTCAACTATTGGAAGCTTAGTAGTGTTTGAAGACTAGATATTGAGATGTGTTTTAAGTGTAATCTATTTTAGTTGGAATAGCTGAATGCATGTATTTTGGAAATTGTCATATGTACCTCGATTATGACCCATGTTGCCTATATGTGGTTTTGACAGATTATGTTTGGTACTTAATAAATTGATATTAATGCTCTAAAAGGAATTCTTTTAAAACAAAAAGGATTGAATATTATCTAAATGAGTTTTATAATCTAAGGAAAATATATGATTATTGTTATTGAGTTATATGGTTTGATATGAAACTAATTATGGAAATTGAGTATGCTGTTTTACTGTGATTTCTAATATATGTTAGTTGAAATAATTGTTAGAGTTAATTTGGTGCTTGAATGGATGTTCCCTAAAAATGATTAGGTTTTGTTAGAAGTGTTGATATGTTTGCAGAAAGTAGGTTTAGGTGTTATTATTGAGAAGTAATATTGGAACTTAACCATGTTATGTTAAATAATAATTAATGTAGATGATGTTCCAAAGATAAATTGTTCCTATGTATGTATATATGTGTGATTAAGATTCATGTTTAGGCATGAATTTCTAAAAGAAATGTTATTAACCTTCTATGCACATATATGTATGTATTTGATGCAAATGATGAACTGCGACTGCACAAAAGGGCTGTAAGTATAAATTACTTACTGAGGGTAGTACTGGATTTCAATAGTGTTGCGTTTATGTTTTATTTTAATTGGATGCGTGTGAATGATCATTGCATACAGTTAATAATCAACCTATTAATATTGGGTGCAACGTCTCCCAAAGGTTCAGGATGGGAATAGTGTCTGAAACCGAAAACCCAATAATTAATATTGATTGGAATGGCTCTCAAAGTGCTAGTGGAGTGACGTGGAACATACTCTGCTAGTGCGAAAATAAGCTAATCAAAATGTATTGTAGAGGGAATGGCTTCGAGAAAGGTATTAATCGAGTACCGGCTCTAAACGAGTGGAGTGTAATGACTATATTGAACTGTTAAACTTTGCATAGAAAACTGTCATGTCAGCATTATGTTTCTTAAATAACGCATAAATCATGATGTTGTTGTATGACAGTTAGCTCACTTATGGAACTATGGGGTTGTGATTATAACCACCATCTCATAGATGTTTGCGCGGGTTCTGAAGATTATGAAATGGATTAACTGCTAGCTTAAGAGATTTAAAGCTGTGTAGTTAGGATTTTAGGGCTTTGTATTTATAAATGTTTGTACTATTTTGTATGTAACATGTTTAGGAATTTACTTGTATTTAGTAAGTTTCCATGTATGCTTTAGTGTCATATGTGACACATGTTTCTTTGTAATTAGTGTAAAGAACTTTTAATGTATTTCTAGAGGAATTTCAATTGAAGCTCTGAATGTATTGTAAGGGAACTGTCCCTGACATTTGTTAAAAAAAAAAAGATATTCGTATTTTCCGCTGCGAGATTTATCATCTCTGAATGGTTAATGACACGTAATTATCAGATATAATTACTTACATTTTTTTGTAAAAAGCGGGTTGTTACAATTAACATGTCACTAATTAGCGACGTGACAAATTTAGTGACATGCCACTTTTGAACACATCATTAATTAGCGACGTAGCAAATAAACCATGTCACTAATTTAGTGACATGGCAAATAGTACACGTTACAAATTCCTTTTTCTTTTTCTTTTTTATAGTGAATTCACACTAATCACCAAAGTCTCAAGTACATTGTCACTCAAAAAGACTTACATATGAGGCAAGGGAGATTGCTAAAAGTGTTGAAGGACTATGATAGAAAGATGTTCTACCATCCTTGTTAGTATTTTATGTTGGCAACATTCTGGATGAAAAAAAAACTTTATGTAGCAATTCCATTTTAAACAGGCTTATCGGTTTATTCAAAGTCTTCAAGTTATATGGACAATGTTCGTTTCAAGCCATGTGACTGGTCACAAAGTTCTAGAAGATGTCTATGAAGACTCCATGCATTTTCCAAGTCAGATCAACCAGTTCCTGTGCAACCGTCTGAACAGGCCTTTGAATGCATCCGGACACCCTTCAGTGTCTAGAAGCTTTAGCGTTGAAGACGTCTGGATGTCAAAACAACACCGTTCGGACGCTTGGTCAAGCTTCTCTAATTTCTACACAGAGTTGGATTTCAGTAGACACTATTCGAAAAGTTTCTGCAAGACATCCGAACGGCATGGCAACACGTCCTGACGCTACCCAACGTTCTAGAATATTCCAGGTTTCCTTTACGAACGCGGAAATGAGTGACAATGAAGACCGTTCGGATGCTCGGCCAAGCCGTCCGGACATGGTCCTATTATGGTAAGAATCACGCTATTCTGGAAAGGCGATCGCAGAAGACCGTCTAGACGAGGCTAACTTTCGTTCAAACGCTCCACAGCCGGAATCCGAATTTGTCTAGAATTAGGTTTTCTGAAGCCTATAAATAGATGGCTCTAGGCTTGTTAATTGTAAGAATTCAGTATAAAATTCCATAGTGCTTAGAGAGGGTGTTTAGGGAGATTTGAAGATCCATTAGCTCTTTAGTCGTTGCTGGTGTGTGCTCAACAATTCGTGTGAAGTCTATCTTAGGAGTTGGCCCTAAGGTAAAAGATTCCATCAAAGACCCCTTCAAGTAGGTGACTTGGTTGGGAAGCGTTCATGATGGGCTTCATGTTATAGTTAAAGGTATGACTACTGCAATAGGTTTTGTGAGTACGAATGCGTTGTAACTTGCTTTGTCTTTGGATAGTTTCTTGGGTTTGGCTGCCTTGGAGTGGTTTTTCTCTTCATAGAGTTTTCACTTCGTCTACAAATATCTTGTCTCTTTTATTTTCCACATTTAAGATATTTTGTTGCACACGAACACACACTTGGTAATTTAGAAGTCATTATTTATTTTCAATTGGTATCAAAGCTTGGTACACTCTGGTTAAGATTTATTTCTTAGGTGTGATCTCTTGACTTCTACTTCTCTTCTTTTATTGTTATCATGTCTCAAAATCTTAATTTAGTTCCGCCCTTTGATGGGACAAACTATAGCTATTGGAAAGCGCGCATGCGCTTCTTTCTATAATCAATTGACATCTGGAAAATTGTTGAAACTAGTTGGATTAAACCAGAAGAAACAGAAGAAATTACTATTACTCAAAAAAGCGCACAAATTTCCAATGTTAAAGCCCTCCATGCCCTATGTCAAGCATTTTTCACCATCTGAATTCGCAAGAATTTCAAATTATGAAATTGCTAAAGATGCATGGCAAATTCTAGAAACAACATATGAAGGCACGAAACTGGTTAAATCTACCAAGCTTCAAATGTTGATTTCTAAATTTGAAGAAATTAAGATGCTCGAAGAAGAGACCTTCGGAGAGTTTTACACCAAGATTAGCGACCTAAGAAACTCGATGGTTAGTCTTGGGAAGTCAATCTCAGATGTAAAACTCATCCGAAAAATACTAAGATCTTTGCCTGAGCGTTTCAGGATTAAGGCCCACCATAGAAGAAAGCAAAGATCTGGAGGAGATGAAGATTGAAGAGCTAGTAGGATCTCTTCAAACATATGAATATTCCTTACCTCTGGTCAGAAAGGCAAAGACCATTGCCCTCAAGGCATCCAAGGCATCTAAGAAGAAAACTAGAGTCTCATCTGACGAAGACTCAGATATTGATGAAGATGCAATGGCAATGTTAGCCAAGAACTTCGAGCATTTCATGAAGAATAATAAGTTCAAAAAGAAGTTCTATGACAAGCTAAAAAAGGCTCCCCCACACAGCTGAGCCAAAAGAAACTGAGAAGAAGGACCCAAGGGGTCCCCAATGCTTTGAATGCTCAGGCTTTGGGCACATCAAGGCTAAATGTGCAAATCTGAAGAAACTAAAGGGGAAAGCCTTTAATGCTACTCTCAACGATGAGTCTAAGACGGAAGAAGAAACTCCTGAGGAAGAAAAGTTCCTTGCCATCGTGGCCCCATATGAAGAAAATCAGGATTCTCAGTCCTACTACTCTAAGAATAGTGATGAAGAAGATATGCAGTCAGCCTATCAGCTTCAATACGTAGAGTTCTCAAAGCTGAGGGAGAAGTACAAAACAGCAAGTGCTAGAGCTAAACAGCCTAAGGCTTGAAAAGACCACTATGCTAATAAAGATCAATGATCTAAAATAGAGGCTTCTGGAGACACAGTTGCAACTGAGAGAGTCTATAACAAGAAGCTGGCTCACATGCTTTCCATTCAGAAGTGCCCAATCGACAAGACTAGACTCGGGTATGTTCCTCCTTTTACTTCTGATACTCCTACTTCCCAGACTATTTTTGTAAAGCCAGTTATTCCCGAATCTCCACCCTCATGTGTGAATAAGGGAAAAACTGTTATGGAATGAGAAGTTCCAGTTATCCCTCAGTCACAGGCCAAGCCTCCTATCAGAAGAAAGCCTCCTACTTACCATCACTGTGGTGAGCTTGGACACATCAGACCTAAATGCCCACATCAGCAAGCTCACAGGAAGACATATTGGCAGGCTCCTAAAACTCCCATGTGTCACCAATGTGGAGTTAGTAGTCATGTCCGGCCTAGGGGTCCTCCACCTCAAAAGAAGCCACCCAGGCATCATGGACCTCCTCCCAGAAATCCTATTCCAAGGCATCAGCAGTAGCAAAAGCCTACTCTAGCAAAAAGGACTTGGGTCCCCAAGAAGCCTTATCTAGAGAAACAGAAGACTGTAGAAAGGGAAATCCCCTATGAAGGAACACCTTTTGTCAGTTCCTTCATGAGAGATCTGGTCAGATATCTGGAGCTACATCTAAAGAAAAGAGGATAGGACAAAGAAGAGGACACCCACGCCCCGAGGGGGAGCGGACCTACCTAGTAGGTGAGGTCACACATGCCTAGGATTTTGGTTCCTAAATCCTAGAACATGACAGGTACACTTGCATTGCATCTTTATACCATCTTATCTTATGAATGCTTTGCATGTTGTTGTGGAACCATCTTTTCTATCCCTATATTCCCTCTTGTTTGTCTTGAGAAAATTCTGCAGGTAATAAATAGGGATGATAGAAAAAGCACGTCGAGCGACTGCTTTTCTATCTTGGTATCGTCAAACCTCTCTCCCTGAGGACAGGTTTGCCATTGTCTTACATGCTTGGACTAGATTTTTTTTTTCTTTCTCCTGTGCAGCATGTTTTTGTTGTTTTTCTACTTTTATTTTCAACAAAAAAAAGGGCGGGGGGGGAGAAAGATGCAGATTTTTATTCCCTTATTTAGCTTTTCATATATCATATGTATTTTTACCTGATGTCTCAGTTCTTGATGCATTAATTATAATTGGCTTTTATATAACTAAGAGTTCATGCTTGATATCTGCAAAGTTTCCCTGCTGCATCTATTTGATAGATAGTTGCTTTCCTCATACGATGAAAATGTGCACTATCCAAGGCTCTCCTAAGGTACATTTTTTTTTTATCTCTGATTTTCTGCTTTCGAAAATTCTTTTGAGAGATTATTTATGTGCTAGGATTGTCAAATTGACCTATTCGCTAGTTGAACCTAGCCCTAAAAATTCTGACTTCCTCTCTAAGTTGCAGCACAAAAAAGAAACAAGTAGTTATTCTTCTAAACTTATTGTTACATGAATAAATTTTACTGCTTCTGAGCTGATACAATCATATATCTTGTCCTTCATGGTGCAAGTAAAAACCAAAATAGTGCTGTTTCTTAGGGGGAGAGTATCAGATGAGGGTGACTAGGTCCTAGTATGATAAGGTTTGACTTTTGACTGATCTAACTGTGAAAATTCTCTCTTTAGAAAATTTGGTTGATTTAGATTATATCAGCGAAGATCATACCTTACTGAGCAAGTCTTCACACACATTCACGTATTGCATGAGTTAAGTAGACTGTTTAAAAAATTCTTCTGCAAGGAAATTTTTGCTAGCTAATTACTTAACTCTCTGTTATATTTTAGCATCAGTGTTAAAATGCTATTGAATTTCATTTATCAGCTTTCTATACATGCGTGTTCTGAAAATTTTCTTTGGGAAATATTTTTTCTGCTCTTTTTTCCTATGTTTTTTTAGCTTTTTTTGTGTGAAGTGTCCAGACTGTGGTTCTGTATGTCTAGATGGTGAGGTAAGTTTGTCCGGATGTTCCTGATTCAGATCCAGACGTGCGCTTTAGTACGATATCTTACGTGGTACTACGTCCAGACGGCATTAGTGATACGTCCGAACGGTGAACCCTTGAGGGTAAAATTGCATTCTCCCCTGCGCCGCACGACTCCCTCATTCCTTCTTTTTGGTTTGTTGTCGTTTTGTGTGTTTTTCTTTGCACTTTTCATGTGTTCTTGTCCTTTTGTGATTTCTTTCCATCCTAGGTATGATTCTTTCCCTTTTTACTGATTGTTTTTAAGTTTTTATGCTTAAAATAGTGAATTTTTAGGGATTAATTATTTTTGGGTCTATGTGAGTTTCAACTGCCTTTATTGCTCATATTCGTTGTTGCTGGGTTGAGATATAGATTTCATCTGAGTTGTGATGTCTTATTGTGGTTATATATGTGTCTGTAATTTTTGGGGTAGTTCGTTTTATAGACGTCATAATGCCCAAATTTTTTTTGAACTAACAGGATTTCATGATTTTATTTTTTTTTTAATATCTTTTGTGTTTTAATTTAGGAAAAATGTCTTTAGACAACTCTCCACCAAGAGTCAGGCAAAGAGTTGAAGAATCTATAGCTGACAGGAGTTTCTGCATGGAAAAGCGGCAAGTCCTATCAGAGTGGAACCTTCTCTGCGCCGATCTGAGGGATCTAGTTCTACTCCCTATTGGCTTGATGATTCAGGAGAATCAGTGGGAGTACCTCTACAACTGTGCTTGACTGGCTTTTCCTAGACTGGTGCAGGAGTTCTATGGTCATATGATTATCACTCAAGATGACGACAAAGGCCTGATTATGCAGACTGTTGTTAGAGGAGACACCATTCAGATTGACCCACAACTCATCAGTGCTGTGATCGGGGTTCCAGTACTTCCTGTTCCAGGGGTTCCTTTCCCAGATGGTGTTAAGGCACCCAGCATGGACTATCTCCTAGATTTCTTTGGCGCTTGACCACAGGGGGAGGAGAAGTCTCACTCTCAAATCAGTATTGGTGCCTTTGTCCCTATGCACCGGTTCTTGGCAAAGATAGTTGTGACCAACTTCTGGCCACAAGCCTTTCAGAGTGCACTTACTCTCAAGAAGGCCACCCTTCTTTATGCTATTGTGATGAGGACACCTTTTTGTCTATGCAAGCACATTTTGCACACTATGCTCGAGGTTCGTAAGGAGACGAACACTAGTCTATCCTTTGGGTGTTTGATCTCTCACATCTGTCTTCAGATTGTGACAAACATTTCTGATTCTGAACCCAAATCAAAGATACCAGATCCTCTTGGCAAATAGACTCTCATGAAGTCTAACGCTCAGTTGTGGCATGAGGGTCAAGGCGAAGTTCCTCAGCCTCCACTTGTTGACACCTCAGCTGCTGCATCATCATCTCAGTCAGTGCCTCCTTCTTTCAACATTGAAGTTGCTTTTGCTCAGCTTATGTCTTCCATGGGAGCTCTCCAGTGAGAAGTCAATCTTATAGGAGAGCGTGTCGAGCAGAGTCAGATTGACATTCGGGAGTGCCTGAAGTATTATCACCCCAAGCCTAATGATGATGATGATTGAGTTTTTTTTTTATTACTCTCTTATTTGTTGTTGGTTCTTGTTAATTTGAGAACAATTTCCTTTTCCGAGACTTCGTGTATTTTTCTTAATACCAATGACTTTTCTCTTATACTCTGTTTACCCTTTGTCCTTTTGTGACAAAAAGGGGGAGTATTTTTTTCTTGTTTTTGGACAGGGAATGTATTTCCAAACTGGTCAAGTGTTTTTTGTTCTAGAATGGCCAAAGGGGGAGTTTGTTAGTATTTTATGTTAGCAACATTCTGGATGACAAAAACACTTTATGTAACGGTTGCATTTTAAACAGGCATATCAGTTTTATTCAAAGTCTTCAAGTCATATGGACAGTGTTCATTTCAAGCCATGTGATTGGTCACAAAGTTCTAGAAGATGTCCATAAAGACTCCATGCATTTTCAAAGTCAAATCAACCGGTTCCTATGCAACCGTCCTGATAGGCCTTTGAAGGCGTCCCGACACCCCTTAGTGTCTAGAAGCTTCAACGTTGAAGACGTTTGGACGTCAGAGCAACGCCGTTCGGACGCTTGGTCAAGCTTCTCCAATTTCTACATGGAGTTGGATTGCAGTCGACACTATTTGGAAAGTTTCTACAAGACATCCGGACAGCGTGGCAACACGTCTGGACGCTACCCAGCGTTCCAGAATATTTCGGGTTTCCTTTATGAATGCAAAAATGAGTGACAGTGAAGACCGTCTGGATGCTCAGCCAAGCTGTCTGGATGTGGTCCTATTATGGGAAGAATCGCCCTATTCTGGAAAGGCGATCGCAAAAGACAGTCCGGATGAGGCTAACTTCCGTCCGGACGCTTCACAGCCAAAGTCCGAATTTGTCTGGAATTAGGTTTTCTAAAGCCTATAAATAGATAGCTCTAGGTTTGTTATTTGTCAGAATTCAGTATAAAATTTCATAGTGCTTAGAGAAGGTGTTTAAGGAAATTTAAAGATCCGCTAGCTCTTTAGCCGTTGACAGTGTGTGCTCAACAGTTTGTGTGAAGTCTATTTTAGGGGTCAGCCCGAAGGTAAAGGACTCCATCAAAGACCTCTTCAAGTAGGAGACTTGGTTGGGAAGAGTTCACGATGGGCTACGTGTTATAGTTAAAGGTATGACTACTACAATAGGTTTTGTGAGTACGAGTGCTTTGTAACTTGCTTTGTCTTTGGATAGTTGATTTCCTGGGTTTAGCAGCCCCGAAGTAATTTTTCTCTTCACAGAGTTTCCACTTCATCAACAAATATCTTGTCTCTTTTATTTTCCGCATTTAAGATATTTTGTTGCACACGAACATACACTTGGTAATTTAGAAGTCATTATTTATTTTCAATCCTGCTAAAGCCAATGTAGTGGCTGATGCTCTAAGCAGAAAGTCACGTGATGGCGAGACTGATCCTAAAGAGCTCATGGACCAACTGTCGCAACAATTTGCCATCGTGCAAATTGATAAGGTGATGACCGGTAGTCCACCAATCATGCAAGCACTTCTAGTACCACTAAGTTTGGACAAAATTAGACAAGCGTAAAAGGATGATCTTGAGCTGCAAGGTTTCATGGATAAAGCCAAAGATGGGGAAGCCACCGGGTTATCTCACTGAAGAGGGAATGTTGAAGACGAGTAATGGGAGAACAGTTGTTCCTAATGATACTGAGTTGAGGAGAGACATTCTTGATGAAGCTCGTTAGACACAATACACAGTTCATCTCGGCAATAACAAGATGTACCAGGATCTGAGAAAGAAATTTTGGTGAAGTGGCATGAAATGGAATATTGCTGAGTATGTTGCACAGTGTCCTTCATGCCAGCTTGTAAAAGCTGGACATCAGAGGCCAGTTGGAAGACTTCAGCCTCTCGAAGTGCCAATGTGGAAATGGGATCAAATAGCAATGGATTTTTGTCGTTAGTCTACCAAGAGCACCAAGCAGATAAGATGCCATATGGGTCATCGTTGACAGACTCATGAAGAGTGCCCACGTCCTCCCCATCAAAATCATAGATTCCATGGACAAACTGGCAGATATGTATGTGCGGGAGATAGTAGGGTTGCATGGAGTTCCTGTCTCCAATGTGTCAGACTGTGATCCACGGTTCACTTCGAAGTTTTGGTAGAGGTTACAAAGTGCAATGGGGACCAAGCTGAGCTTTAGCACCACATACCATCCGCAAACTGACGGCCAATCCGAGAGAACTATTCAAACACTCGAGGATATGCTTAAGTTGTGCGTGTTGGACTTTAAGGGAAGCTGAATACGATACTTGCCACTAGTTGAGTTTGCTTACAACAATAGCTTTCAGGTGACTATTGGCATGGCACCGTACAAAGCTTTATATGGGCGCAAGTGTAGATTGCCATTGTACTAGGATGAAGTTGGCGAGAGATAGTTGTTAAGGCCCGAAATGGTGCAAGGTACAAAAGATAGAAGATTGCACTCATCCGAAAGCGGATACACACCACCCAAAACCGACAAAAAAGCTATGCGGATAAGCATCACCACCAACTCGAGTTTGCAGCTGGTGACCTTGTGTACCTCAAGGTGTCGCCAATGCAGGGCATATGGCGTTTTGGTAATAAGGGTAAGCTCAGTCCAAGGTACGTTGGACCATTCCAAGTATTGAAGAGAGTGAGCCCTTTTGTAACACCCCATATTTTAAGATATTGAATAAAATATCTTAAAATGTGATTTATGACCTAATAATAAGGAAAAAGAATAAATATGAATATTTATAAAAATAAATATTCATTTATTAATAAGGAGCTTGTATAATTTCAGTTTAATAAAAGTTCAAATGGACCTAAAACTTTGGAACAACGGAAATAGGGTCAAAGAAACTCTGTTTTGGTCGATTCAAAAGGCAGAACGCTCATCTCGAAGTCCTTTAACTACCCTTTGAATTTCATAATTTTTGGACTCCGTTTAGTGCCCAAAAATACCCACGAAAAATAGTACCTCGGTTTTGGACGAAAATTAGCATTAATAATTTATGGGTATACTTTTGAACTTGGCCCGGCCCATTTGCTGTTCTGTCCATAAACTCAATTCACATGTCAGCCCAGCACACGTTATTAAACCTAGCCCAGCCCACAATTCACATACTCAGCCTAACTTAATCACAAAGAGACTTGTTAGAATCAAAACTTTTGTTAGAAAATTATATTAAGAGATATGAAATTGATTCGTATCTTTGTAATCATTCACCCAACAGCTGCAAGGCCTTTGTCCGTAGGATGAGTTTTACGTTGGATTAATCCACACCGGTCAATCTCTCTATAAAGGAAGGGATAAGCAATCGTTGTTCTTCACAAATCAGAAACTTCCCTTGGGCTTGCTGAAATTCTCCACTTCTTTCTCTCTGCTTCCATTTACCTTCTCTGTTGCTCTTCATTTAGACCAACCAGCAAAAGAGAATTCCAGATCTGGAAAACTCTTGTACCTCACGGCTCAACCCAAGAAAATAGAAAGAAAGTGCAGCAAACCTCTTCTCAACCCTCTTTGTTCGGCCATCTGCTGTCTAGCAGCCCTTCTTCCTCTTAAACCAGAAGAAAGCCCCAAGTTTTCCCTTCTTCTTTACTGTCCAGTGGGTAAGATCCCTCGTGTCCCTCTCCTTTTCTCTGTGTGTATAACCGGCTGTAGAATAAAAGAAGAAAGGAACAAGAGCAAAAGAAAACAAAAGAGTTAAGGAAGACTCTAGAGAAAGGAATGAGTCAACACAAACAAAAGAAAAGATAAGACAAAGATGTGTGTGGGTGTAAATCAGGCTGTGTGTGTGTGTGTGTTTGACGATGAAGTGTATGGGTTTTTGTTTAAAAAGATATATATATTTGATATGTTAGATATAAGTATATGTATAGCCTTTGTGAATGATATATATCTGACAGCTAGAATAAAGTAAAAGAATAAGAAATCTGGACATGGTACTTTTAATATCTCAAAATACATTTTTGAGATATTTGGTAAGTTTTTAATTAAGGCTTTAATTTATTGTATATAATTTCTAAAGTATTAACTTTGTTTTAATATTTTGTGATTTTACAGTTTTTACTATTTTAAGTATCTAATGTTTTTAAGTTGTGTTTTAGCAGGGTATTCCAAGTGGCGTATCTAAGTAATAAATCACGTCGTTGTGATGCCTGAGTAAAAATAAATACTTTTATCAAAGCGCCGTTACGCCGCCCAATTATTTTAAAATATTTTTGTGCATTAATAATAATAATGTCGTTATGCTGCTCAAGTTTATAAAATGACAACAATGGAATTAATTATGTAGTTATTCTAATCCACATGTTTTAAAGTATAAAACTAGTTAATTATATTAACGAAGCTATTAAGTTTATTTAATATAAGCTATACGTTGGCTTAAACATATTTTGGTATCTCACTGTTTCAGTTAAAATAACTGAAATAGTGCATGCCTTAATATTATTTAATAAAATGTTCTATTATTTTGGGTTGCGGAACCTTATTGTAAAAATTGTGACTTTGAACTATTATACCTATTTTTATAAAAAGAGTATTATGAGATCTGTTTGGATAAATAGATATTTAAAAGTCTTAATAAATGCCGTAATAAATTCCGTATAAAAGATTAGTAATAAAATAAAATATTAGTAATAAAATGTAATTGGACCAATTTTATATGTCGTGGTAATGTTCAAGTGAAAATAGGAGATAATATTTAAATAGGAGATTATGTTAAGGTTAAAGGTCAGAAATCAGAATAAGA
Source organism: Alnus glutinosa (assembly GCF_958979055.1). Classification (NCBI taxonomy): domain Eukaryota; kingdom Viridiplantae; phylum Streptophyta; class Magnoliopsida; order Fagales; family Betulaceae; genus Alnus; species Alnus glutinosa. The sequence continues at coordinate 9,058,390 of NC_084897.1, read as the reverse complement.
TTAAAATGTATGTTTAGTGAATTATGCTAATTTACTATTGTCTGTATTAAATTATATTGCAGTGATTATATCTGTGAACATTTCTTGAAGCCAGAAGAATTACTGTGAGTATTTCTTACTCACTGGAGATGATACGTGTGGTGGTTTTTGATTATGTGTTGAAGTCTGCTTTATTTAATTGTATGCATATGGTTTGGCATTTGATATGTTTAACATGCTCTGGTTGGAATTATGTATATGATGTTGTTTGCATGATTATACTGTGGTAAAGTTATGAGTTATGAATGGGTTAATAAAAAGACCGGAGGTTTAGGTACCAAGGCGTCAGTGAATTGAGGAGACCAACGGATGAATTGAGGTTTACGTACCAAGACGTCAAGCAATTGACTAGACCAACAGGTAAACGGAAAGTTTAGGTACCAAAGCATCAATACACTGATAAGACCAACGGATAAACCAAAGGTTCAAGGATTAATAACAAAGCTGGTGAGCATAGGCTACCAATGGGAGCATAGGCCCCCTGAGAGATTTAATGAAGCATAGGCTTCCATTAATAAGCATTGAGCATAGACTCATAATGAAAGAAGCATAGGCTTTAATCTAACGGAGCATAGGCTCATAATAAGTGAAGTATAGGCTTCAAATGGATGGAACATAGGTTCTTATTAAGGTTAATGCAAGAAGTATATAAGGTTGTGCATATATTTATATAACTGTCATCATTTGATTGCTTAGTGTACTTTTAAATAATGCAGTATTTCATCGTGGTCAAGGACTGTTGACTCACTTGACCACAGCATGAGATTGTGGTGATAACTGCAATCTCATGCGAGTTTTTACAGGGTGGATCGAAGGTCAAGGCTACTGGAATAATTATTTTAATATGTAATATTTGTAATGTTGGAGAAGACAGTAATTATGTATTTATTAAGTGCTGCTTGTGAAACATATGTTATTATTTTGGATGTAATTATTATATCAGAACAAAAGGTTATTATTTTTATATATTGAGGTTATTTAGTCAGCTCTGATGTGTCATTGTTAAAGAAAAATTATATTCCGCTGCTAATTTATAACTCTGATGAGTTAGTAATGTCACGTGGAAATCGAAAAAAAAAATCACTTAAGCTTTTTGTAAAAGATGGGCGTTACACCTTTAGCGTACAAGATCGAGATGCCTCTCCAAGTTTCGTGGGCGTTCACGACGTCTTCCATGTCTCCCAGCTGCAAAAGTGTGTTCATGATCCATCGCACGTGATTAGTTACAAGCCTCTTGATATTCAGCTTAATCTGACATATGAAGAGTTGCTCGTGCAAGTGTTGGATCGCAAAAAGTAGTAGTTGAGGACCAAGACTATCCCACTAGTGAAGATCCTATGACGGAATCACAGTGTTGAGGAAGCCTCATGGGAGCTTGAGCAGCAAATGCGGGATCGATATACCCATTTGTTTGAGTAAACCCAGGAATGATCATTTGATTCATAAGATTTCCAAGTTTTCTTTGAGTAAAATGCATGCTTGTACGTATATTAAAACACTTTAGAGTCAAAATTTTGAGGACAAAATTTTTATAAGGATGGAGGGATGTAATGTCCAAGACATTAATTGAGTATTTAAAATATAAATTAGGTTAATTAAATGATTGAGTAGGTAAAATGGAAAGAAAACACCTTGAAAACACTTATTAAACATAAAAAAATAAAAAATAAATAAAAAAATCGAGATTCTGGGTGTTAGGTCCGGATGGGCCAAGTTGATGTCTGGACGTGTGAAGCAGAAAGTGAAAATTCACTTCCTGTGGGTACTGTCCGGACAAGGCACTCCCTGTGTCTGGACAACAGTTCCAGGGAGCTCTAGTGTGACTTCCTGCATGCGTGTCTGGACAACCTTTTTACCTGTCCGGACATCTCGAGATAGAAACCAAAAATGAGCTCTTTTTCAGCTCTTTTTCGCACACCACTCGCTTCTCCTCACCATTTTCTCTAGGGTTTTCATCTAAAACCCATATTTCTTGAGGATTCAAGCCTCTAAACTCAAATCCAATTTTAGAAATGCAATCTACGCGAAGAGATCTACATTTTCACCGATTGATTTAAGGTAAACTCGAAATTTGAAGTTTCTCTAGATTTGGTGTAAATCTTGATAAGCTCCAGTTTAATCTTCATTTTTCTTTAGGCTTTGAGTGTTTTGGAGTCTCCTAAGTGGTCTCCAAGTGTGGGGTTTCACTCGATGAAGATTTAAGGTAAAACCCTAAAATTCTAGATTTTGTCTAAGTAGTTTAAGTTGGTGTTTTTGGTATCTAACCCTAAGAAAATCTTATGGGTTAGTGATATTTATTGTTGGATTGTCAAATGGAACCCTAGAATTCTAAGAATCTGGTTATCTAATCAGTTTGATATGAAGGACTTGGGAGAAGCATGCTATATTCTAGGGATCAAGCTTTTGCGAGATTGACGTAATAGAATGATAAGCTTATCTCAAGCTGCATACATAGATAAGGTTTTAGCAAAGTTTAGCATGCTTGACTCCAAGAAATGGTTACTTCCCTTTAGACATGGAGTTCCTCTTACTAAGGAGTAGTGTCCTAAGACATCTCAAGATGAAGAGGAAATGAGGGTTGTTCCTTACACTTCGACTGTAGGAAGCCTCATGTATGCTATGCATTAGACTTGATATATATTTTGCAGTTGGCATGGTCAACATATATCAGTCAAATCCTGGACCAACACATTGGGTAGATGTGAAGCAGATACTCAAGTATCTTCGGAGAACTAGGACTTATATGCTTGTCTACCATTGTGAGGATTTGACAGCAACTGGTTATATAGATTCTAATTTTTAGTCAGATCGTGATTCTCGGAAATCTACCTCAGGGTATGTCTATACCTTGGGTGGAGGAGCCATTAGTTGGAAAAGTGTGAAGCAGTCTTGTGACGACCTATTTTTTATATATACAAACATAAATAAGTCATCACAGTGGCATGACTATTTGTCGCTCAGCCAACATATGGTACACATCCCATAATGTGTACCTGATATTCAGAGTTACATCTAGGCAGCGGAACATATAAACATCATCAAGATAGCAGATAGCACATCTAATAACACAAATGTTAATTACAACAAAGAGAGCTATACATAAGTCTATCTGTTTATGGCTTATCAAAAACATTAATTACATGACAAAAGAATAGCTTTACAAAATAATAAGTGACACATACATCACAAGCTATATACAAAATACACAAAAGAATGGACAACCCATGGTCCAATACATTACAACTGTTGCGCTGGACTTCAGTTGTAATATCTCAAATACAGTGCTACGAGGTCGTCATCCACGTCAGGTGTACCTGCTGCAAAGGAACTTCATCTACACGACTGTAGTGGTAGTCACATCCACATAGGTGAAAGTATGAGTTCACTGCCTCAGTACATAATATAGAGGCCTCAGCGGTATTATACGCATTAAGTTTTCGTAAAGAACCGACTTTTATTTTTATCGTATATTTACAATAAAAGTTACCGCTTTTGTTATGAAAATTTGTCCCTCGAGAATATAACGTAGCTGATAAGGTAAACACCGATATTTCAGAAATACATGAAAGTATACTATGCAGCTGTGAACATATATAGAAGTTCTAGTCATCCCACCTTGGAAGCTTCTACATATAAACTCATCTACAACATATTACTTTTATAATTGGTAGCTCAATCATACATGCATGCAAGTAATCTCAAGCATACAAGTACGTCTAAGTAGGAAAACAATGACATCTTGCTCAGCTATACAGAGACATCAGCATTTCCAAATATAGGCAACACTGTATTTGAGTACATTACAGCTTAGTGCCTTTGATACGTCAGCTTAGTCATATATGCACCCAAGAGAAGCTCTAATATACAAGTACACCTAAACTGGAAACCAAATGGCAGTCCTACTATCTATACAAAGACACTTGCATTTCCAAATCTAGTAGAGTAAATATCTAAGTACATTGAAGCTCAATGCCTTTAAATAAGCTCAATGCTATGCATGCTCATGTATACTAATGTGAATTTTAAATGTACTCGCAAGTGCACGAATCGTTTGCAATAAAGTGTTTTGCAAGTGCGAGGTCGATCCCACAGAAAATTGTATTCTTGAAAAACAATTTTGTTTCTAAACTAATTAAATCTTAACCTAGTTCCAGAAAATATTTTTGATAATAAAAAGAAAAACATAAATAAAATAAAACCAAAATAAAACAAAACAAAAGGTACTAAGGTTTTGGAATCCACACCCACCAAATCATAGCAATATATTCTCATGTTCATCAATACACATCCGAAGTTCTCACCATATAAATCTTATGTATGTTCTACTATGCTTCAAAAAATCCTTAAATCATTCAATGAATCCATTCTTTGCACAAATCACAAAAGATATCCGATTTATACCAAATCATCATATGTGTCTGTAGAACGAAACACAATGAATATCCAATGTTTTGATAAATAAAAACCCAAGCAATCAATTATGTGAAATTATCTCAAATCATCAAATGTATCCTTGAATCACAAAAGATATCCAAGAATCATTCCACAAATTGAAAAGAAGTAAAACATTGGAAAAATTAAACCAAATAAAATCGGATAGTATAAACTTACATGAAAATATTGTTGTTCTTCAATAGTGAGGCTTCATCCTCAACCTTAGTTGAAAATCTAGCTACACATGATTATTGAAAATAAAAACCTAACCTAAAGAAAAACTAAAGTAAAAAGAAAAGAATATATTTGGTCTCTAGCCTCTTCCACTTTTTCTTGAGGCTTAGATGTCTATTTATAGGGAGAAAACAAATCCTAGAAGCCATAAATATTCTAGTAAAATCGGAGGTTAGTCTTCTAATTTGAGTAGGAGACTCAAAACTCAATCCAAGAAGGAAAAGGACTCCAAATTCGTCCAGATTTGTAGTCTTTTATTATGGGGTAATTTTGGCATAGTAGACGTCCGAATTATGAAAATTGTATTTCACAAGGATTTGTATTACTTTGAGTTAGCTTTCCAACGCCACTTGATTCACCTTAATCCAATCCTTGAGCTGAAAGTTATGGCCAAAATACTGTAACATGTGCAGAATTTGAATTATAATCCAATCCGATTTTGACTCCAATTAGAGAAATTCTGATTTAGTCCTCCCCTTGATTTGGTTGAACATAACCACATCATCTAGGTCTTCTCAAAGTGTGCTTTCTTTCAAAATTTGCATTTTTCATCTTAAAGCTATTGTTTTCTCTCAATGACCTGCAAAATACTAAAATACCAAAACTAACAAAAAACATTAGAAAATAACAAAACTAAAGGTTTAGTAAATGCAAATTAAGGGGTCCACATATGCAATATTTAGCACTCATCATATACGTTTATTTCACTCTAGGACTTGTCCCGACGGCTTCAAGGATATCCTTTCATGTACACAGATATAACACTATAGGGCTTGTCCGGAGGTAGTGAGAGCTTGCAACTCACTCCTCTTAAGGACTTGTCCTTCACAATGTCATTAAGATTCTTTTAGCAGCATCGAGGGCTTGCCCTCATGGACTTGTCCTTTTGTATAATGCTGGAGGCTTGCCTCGATTCTTATCATGTCTTATGCATTTACTCACATCCATGCTTATGCTTCATGCTCAAACATTATATATTTGCATTTCATGATCATGCCTTTAAACATATACTTTCTCATAAAACATAAACAATTCAACATGTCATTTTCTCAAACAATTTGCATAACTTAAATCACAACCGTAGCAGGCATCAAAACTCATCAAATCATATCTCAAAACACAATTACATATTCATAATCTCAAAACACTTGAACATCATTGTCATAACTCAACATACTTGAATTAATTTAAAACATCCAAAACACATATTCAACGTATTGTCGGTTCATATGAAAACAACATAATATTTCATTTCTATAAAATATGTTAGTATTTTGGCCTCATTCTGTGTTTGGACAAAATCACTTAAGTGTAAAGATGCTGTAAACAAGGATTCCACTATTCAGAGTCTGCAAGTCAGAAGAATCCAAGTTCCCTGTCAACCGTCCGGACAATCGAGCCATCCCGTCCGGACGCCTATCTGTACACTGTTCCATCCGTCTGGACGACGTGTCATCCCGTCCGGACGCTAGACAGACCAGCATCATCCGTCCGGACGAAGTGTTCATCCCGTCCGGACCCCATACTGTATCGAGAAGTTTCTGTGCCAGCTTGCATCTGTCCGGACATTTCAGCATCACGTCCAGAAGCCTCCCAGTACTCGATCAGCTTTTGATTTCTTTCCAAGTTCCAAGAAAGGGAAGATCAATCAACCGTCCGGACGATGTGGTATCCCGTCCGGACGCGCGTCTCCTTAAGGCAAGAATCGCAATTCAAATATGACCGTCCGAACGCGCGTCTCCTTAAGGCAAGAATCGCAATTCAAATATGACCGTCCGGACGTCTGACAGCTATGGTCCAGACGCGCGTGCATCAAAGAAGGAAATTGTCGATTCGACTTCAACCATCCGAACGACTGCCTATCATGGTCCGAACGCGCGCATTACCGATATGGAAATTGTGTGTTGAAGAATAGCCATCCGGACGCTCATCCCCCATGGTCCGAACGCTCGAGAGCCTTATAAGGAAATTACTTGCAGCAGACGTGCGACCGTCCGGACGATGTGCCATCCCGTTCGGACGATGCCCTTAAACAGGAAAGATTTCCTTGCGAATTTTTCAGAAAATCTTGTCGCACAGTTGTCCATCCGGACGGCCCATGTCCACCGTCCGGACGGTGCCCAGGTATATTTTGCCTGACGCTCATTTGAGCCCCTAGCCTATAAATAGAGGCCCCTGGGCACTGAGAACTGCAAGAATTTGGTGTGAATTCATTAGAGCTCAGAGAAGTCATCAATCCCTCTGAAGCCGTTTTACAAGTGTGCTGTGCTATAAACCGTAGTCTATCTTAGAGGTCGGCTCTAAGGTAAAGAGTTCCATTGAAGACCCCTTTAGGTAGGAGAACCTGGTTGGGAAGCGTTCGTGTTGGGTTACACGTCAGAAATCAAGGTATGACCACTGCATCGGTACATGTGAGTGTTACTGTCTTGTATCTAGCTATATCTTCTGAATAGTGGAATTCCTGGGTTTGGCTGCCCCAGAGTGGTTTTTCTCTTAACTAAGTTTCCACTTCGTCAAAAAAAATCTGTGTGTCATTTACTTTCCGCTGTGCTTTAATTTTTGTTGACACCTATGCACACACTTTATTTTTAGAAGTCAATTTCGTTTTTCAAAATACTTAAATCATAATAACATTTTCTCAGTGAGTAGAATACTTACAATGGTCGTGTGGATGATAGGCTCACTATGAATTTCTAGGCACGACTCACAATGTATCACTTAAAACATAACACATTACACCACAACTTAGCACTTTGAACTTTAAACACCTACAATAGCACTTAAATCACTCAAAGGCCGTAACGTTGGAATACTCATAGAATTTCTAGGGCTCCAATCAAATACCTATTAGCATAAAACACTAATCCATAAGAAAATCTTAGGGTTAGGTTCATAAAAACACAATCTACACAATTTACCCAAAAGTTAGGGTTTTGGAAAACTTACCAAAATCTTTCCAAATGCAACCCAACACTTGGAAAATGTCTAGAAAGCTTCAAAATACTCAAAACCTAAAGAATAACGAAGATTAAACTCAAATACTTCGAGATTCAACCCAAAATCTTAAAGAACATGAGTTTACTAAATTACCTCAAATCAATCGATAGAAACATAGATCGGGCTTCGTATATCACATTTCCGGGGTTAGATTTTGAGGTTGGGGGCTTGGGTTTATGTGGACCAAGGGTTTTCCATGAAAAACCCTAAGAAAATTGTGTGAAGTGTGGAGAAAATCGAAGAAATGAGCCAAATGAACTCATTCTTGCATTTTATCACAGGTGTCGTTTGGACTGGTTAAGTGAGCGTCCAGACGCACACATTTTAAATCGCATTCTGAAACACGTGTCCTCAAGGGCGTCTGGACCGTGTTGTGAATGGAACCTCTCGGACTTTTGCATTCGCAAGGGCATTCGGACGGCGAGCAGACGAGAGCTCTTGGAGTTTAACATTCATAGAGGCGTTCAAACGGCTCTGCGGATACAAAATTTCTACCAAGGCCGTCCTGACAGCTGTTTTGCCCGTCCAGACACCTACCCCAGAAACTCCATTTTGGGCAATTATGTGTTTTCTAGGTATTTTCTCTACGTTTTACTAATTTTGATCATTTAATTATTCTAATTAACATTTTAAACACTTAATTAATATCTCAAATATTACAAGTCTTGTATTGTTGACTCCATTATGGAAGTTGAAGATGTTGCGGCTTGTGAAGCTACAATGGATGCAGTATGACTCAAGAAGTTCCTAGTGGATCTTGGTGTTATGAGGATAGAGCAGTCTCCTATCATGTTGTTTTGAGACAACAATGGAGCAATGGCACATTCCAAAGAACCAATTAACTATGGTGTGAGTAAAGAGTTATTACACAAGATTTTAGTCCATAACCCTTGTAGTCTTAAACTATGGATAATTCATATTCGGTAATGAAATTGGACATTCCATTTGCGAAGACTGTTACACATCGAATCTTTGTTGTTTATCTTGATCAGGCAAAGTTGAAGGCTTTAGATTGTTATGCACTGAATGGACCTTAGGAGTTGTTTTTCCATGAAAATATTGTCAAAGGAAAAACTCATACTCCCAATATTATTTATGATATTTATTCTAAATCTTGAGAGGATTGTGTACTTAGATGTAAAGTGTATATCACTTTGATGTATTTATGGGTGAGATCAAATTGATGGTCAACATACTCAGTGCGTTGGGTGATTGCAATTAACATTGTGAGAAAGCTTTTTTCAAGAAGGAATCCAAGTCCTTTTTAAGAGGATAAGAAATTTCCCTTTGATATTGATTTTATGGATTTAATTATTATAAGTTTCTGGCCGGAGCATTTTGGTATAAAATACTGCAATACAAAGTGAAAATAATTTAATGACTTCTAAAACAAACCAAATGTGTGTTTGTGTGCAAACAAATATCTTAAATGCAAATGCGGAATTTAAATGAGACAGATATTTGTTACGAAGTGGAAACTCTATGAAGAGAAAAAAACCACTCCGGGGCAGCCAAACCCAGGAAATCCACTATCCAAAAACAAAGCTAGTTACAGACACTCGTACTCACATAACCCTATGCAGTAGTCATACCTTTAACTCTGACGTGTAGCCCAACGCGAACGCTTCCCAACGAAATCTTCCACCTGAAGGGGTTTTTGATGGATTCCTTTACCTTAGGGCCAACCCTTAAGATAGACTTCACACAAACAACGAGCACACACCGGCAACGGCTTGAGAGCTAGCGGATCTTCAATTCTCCCTAAACACCCTCTCAAAGCACTATGGAATTCACTGTCAAATTCAGTACAAAACACAGACCTAGAGCCCCCTATTTATAGGCTTCAAGAGACCTTGAAAACTGCTGAAAAACGGGCTCAGTCTGTCGATCGTCCGGACGGAAGTTTGCCCTGTCCGGACAGGTTTCTGGGATATCCTTTAGAAACCACGCATATCTTATCCTTATTAGTTGTGCGTCCGAACGGCTTGACCGAGCGTCCGGACGGTCTTCACTAAAATCCTTTTCGTGTTTGAACAGAATTCTGGAGTTATCTGAATTACTGTATATCGTCCGGACGTGTTGCCGATTCGTCCAGACGGCTTGCAGATAATGAACATCGTCCGGACGTGACGCTGAGTCGTCCGGACATAATACTGAAACTTCCCAAACAGTGTTGATTTCTGATAAAAGACTTCTTGTAGAATACTGATTGACCGAGTGTCCGGACGGTGTGGCTTGACTTCCGGACGTCGTCAATGTTTATCTGTAGGACACTGCGGGGTGTTCGGACGCCTTCAAAGGCCCATCCGAACGGTTGCACAGGAACCGGTTCAATTAACTTGAATTTTTGCATAGGACTCTTCATGGATAACTTCTAAAAGCTTGTGAACAGTAGATGTCTGAATATATGAAGATTCCAATTTGAAAACCAACTATCCTGTTAAAATGTAACCATTACAAAAAGTGTTTTTGTTTTAACCAAAATGTAGCCAATAAAAATACTAACACAAAGTACATGATAAGTATTGAATATTGTATATTCAAACCCCTTAATTCACATATGTTAATCTCTTAGTTTTGTTATAGTTTGATGTTTTGTGTTGTTTTTATATTTCTTGTATTTTACAGTTTTAGAAGGAAAAACACTCAAAATCCATCAAATTCCAGGATTAGAACAAAGTCTGCAAGAATATTGAAGTCGGCTAACTCACTTTTGGAAAGATCCAACTCCAAATCAAGTTTGAATTGAAGAAAAGAGAAGTCGGAAAAATCTGTTATTTTTTCAAAGAATCCAAAATGAGCACGTCTTTGTATTTTAATCATAACTTTCTCTCAATTATAGGATTGCGATGAAATTAGCAGCATTGGAAAGCTAATACAAAAATCAACAACTACGTCTGAAATAGGTTTTTCCTAATTCGAACGTTTACTATGCCAAAATTACCCCGTAATAAAGAATAGCAAATCTTGATGAATTTTGAATCATTTTCCTTCTTGGATTGGATTTTCAGTCTCCTACTTAGGCTAGGAGACTGACCTCCGATTTTCTTAGGATTTTAGGGCTTCTAGGGCTCTCCTAATCCATATAAATAGACCTCTAATTCATTCTTTAAGGGGAAGCCACAATACATAGAAAAAATCAATAGGATTAGTGGCTAGTTTTAGGGAGAACAATGATTCAAAGTTCCACCAGCTTCTTGGGATGGATTTCTCTTCGACAAAGACGATCTCCAGCAACTCCATGAACGGCTAATTCATCAGTAGGGTATTGATGTAGCCATTTCCAAGTAATTTTGGTGTAATTGTATTTTTCATTGAGAATTCTATGAACATGAATGATGGTTGTTTAATATTGAGAATTGTGCTTTAATGTTTATATTCAATTTTAATAAACATCTTATCTTGTCTTAGAAAGTTATTTATTTCTATTGAACTCAACATTCATATTTTCTGAGATTATGTGAAGGATGGTTTTACAACGGTATTAATTGACATATGATCAAGAGGGTTAGAGAGGCCATACCTAGGGAAGATAGATCGTACTACACCCTAGTTTAGTGTAATTTAGGTAGACGGTCTGTGCCAACCAAAGATGAGTTATACTATTCCATTGATTATATATATGTTCATTAAGAAAGTTGATAGTTCATACATAGGGAAGCTAGGTTGTACCGCATCTTAGTGTTTAGGTGGACGATCCATGCCAACCAAAGATGGGTTATTCTTATTTCTTAATAAAAGAAATTTCTTGATGACATCGTTGGATGCTTGACAAACACACACGAGTTTTATCATTCATGTAAGTGAAATTACCATGTTATATGCAACTTACCATTATTATGTGGTTAGTGGTGTAATCAATTTCCTACATCTTCTCCAGACTATCTTATCTTTACTTTTATGTTTTTTATTTAGTTTCAATTATAAAACCAAAAATCAATTATCTTTTCTAAATTAGATTAGAGTAAATTTCAATAACTTAATAACAACCAACAGTCCTTGAGGTTCGACACCCTCACATAGACCCTGTCCTACAAAGATTCATTCTATTGTGAGAGGTAATTTATTATTGATATATTTTTGCTTTAAAAAGACCACATTAGTACATGTAATAAGTCTTTCACGAGTACGAAAATAATATATAAAATATGGGGAATAAAGGAAAAAGAGGTAGAGAATTAAATAACAGTATCTTGGGTTTAATTCTGCTATAGAAGATTTCATGGAGAATCAAAAGTCAAAATTAAGTAAGTTTAAAGGATTAATTGTTTTAATAAAAAAAAATATAAACTACAGTGCAATTACAATTGTTTAGTAGAATTAATTGCAATTAAATAGTGACTAGAAGAGTCGGAGCTATTTTGGCTAGTTTTTATTTTTCCTTTAAGTCCCTCATCAAGCAGATTTAATTTAACCAGATCAGGTTTGTTAGTTTGTAATTGGCTACATTCTGTTGGGCAAAATCACTTCTATGTAATGATGCATTTAAACAGGGATTCAGCTATTCAGAGTTCTTCTAGAAGATTTTGCACAGTCTATGTAATACCCCAGATTTTAAGACAGAGCATTTTAAATAGAATTTAAGATCTATGGCGATTAATTCACACTTTTAGTTGCTCGAACGACATTATTCTGATAATTCTCTATTTATACGCCACCTGTGTTTAATTGATTAATAGACAAACTTAAATATCTGGTAAAATCAGTTGGGATAATAATATTCTTAATATTATTATCTGAGAATATTTTGTAGAACAATATTATTGATGTATATATAATATTATTATGAAATATTTATTGTACATAATATTATTTTAGCCTAAGATTATTCAATGTAATAATATTATCGGTGTAATAATGTTATTCAAAAATTAACATTATTTATGAAACGAACTAGATTCAAAACAGGTTTAAAATTATACCCTAGTGAGTTATTAAATGAGAAAGACCTTATATAAAAATACCTATGATTTATAATAATTAGTTTTTATTAAAAAGTAACTCTAGTTAATTTAACTAGATAAAAGTTAACCATAGGTTAACTATATATATATTTTTAAAGATTAACTTAGGTTAATCTAACTAGGATAAAACTTAACCTTGGTTAAATGTAAATATGTTATTAACTAAGATTAAGAGATTTAACTTTAGTTAAATAAACTTGAAGGTCAAGTTTCTCAAGTCTATAAATTGACCAGTAACTTCTCGGTAATTCTCGCACCTCATCTTCTAATTTCCCTTTCTCTTTCATTCTGTTATTCTTCTTCTGTTCGAATATGAGTAAAAAGGGAAAGAACCCAGTTCTTCTTCCTTCTTTCTTTCTTCTTCTTTCTCCTTCTTTCCTTCCTTACTCTCTTTAATCTGAGAGACAAAGGAGACTGAGTGAGAGAGTGAGAGATGGCGAGATAGAGGGAAACAAAGGGAGAGAGAGAGAGAGAGACCCGGTTTCCCCTTCCTTCTCCCTATCTCCTTTTCCTTCTCTTCTTTTCTGAAACAGAGAGGGTGAGAGAGAGGGAAACCGAGAGACCCGTGAGAGAGTGAAACAGAGAGAGAGGGAGATCGCCGAGAGGAAGAGAACCCGTGTGACCCAAAAACCCACGAGGAGACCCGACCAGAGGCCGAACTTCCGGTGGAGCCAGAGGACCCGACGGACCCAGACCCGAATTCCGGCGAACTGAGACGCGACGTCCGGTGGATTGTTGGCCGGTTGAGCTGGGGGTGATTTCCGGCGGTTCTGGCCGGAAATCCGGCGACATCCAGTGGCGATTTTTCCGGTGAGCTAAGAACATGATTTCCGGCGATCCTTCGTTGAATTTCTGGTGGATTTTCACAGAAAATTCGCTAGGTAAATTCTGATGAATTCTTGTAATTCTAGTTCAAATTGTTATGGGTTTATGAGTTGTTGGAATCCTCTTTGATGTTGGTTGATTTCCTGGTTGAGTGGAGTTCGGTCGATTATGGGTATTTTGGTGTTGTTTCTGTTCTAACCCGTGAGTGTGTTTGGTGTGTATGGTTGCGTTCCCTGTTTTGCAGTGCTTCGGTCAGTTGGGTGTGTGTTGTGTTTCTGGGTGATTTTCTTAATGGCCAAGTACCACTGTTTTGGGGATGATCTCCCCTATTCCGTCCACTCTGTTTTGGTGAGGATTTGATTATGTGCGTGTCATATTGATGTTGGTTTGATTGATGATTTTTGGCCAATTGTGTTAGATGAGATTAGACCAATTTCTCTATGCGTTGGTTTTAGTTATTAGGTGTTTAAATGATTTGAGTTCTCTAGGGTTTTGATGTTGTTGTTGGAAATTAAAATATATGATAGTTAAACATAATAAATATGTTAAGTCTACTTTGACTTAGAACGATTCTATGTGATAGCAATAATGACAGTTTCTGCACGTAAATATGTTTATTGCAGATGATGAACTGAGAACTGCACCAAAGGACAGTAAGTATCTCTATACTTGCTGAGGACGAAGCTGGTGGATTTTTCCATAATATTGTGTTTACTGCTTTATTTAAATTGTTTGTGCATATGAATTTACATGTTTTATATTTTAATTAAACTGTTTAATAACAAAGCTGGTATGTAACCGTAGGTTTACAGGCCAGTGGGACCTTAGGTTCCCGTAAAGATAATAATGGAATGCTGTAACCGTAGGTTTACAGGCCAGCTGGGACCTTAGGTTCCTAGCCCAAGATTAATTAAGCTTTAAGTGAGGAGACCGTAGGTTCTCGGGACCGTAGGTTCCCACAACTCGCTAATACGGACCGTAGGTTCCATTATGAGAGGAGTGCAAAAGATGATAATTAAACTTTGTATACAAAACTGTCATATTACTGTTTTATGATTATGTATATATTTAATATATGATTGTGATTAGCTACCATGGATCATATATTGCATATACACGTGATTATAAAGTCATATCTGCATTGTGTGGGATTTATTAAATAAATCAGCATTCATTATATTATTGGAAACAGTGGACTCACTTAGGTTGTTTTGTGTTTTTATTTCTATATATATGTACAATGGTGCAGGTTTTACAAATGAAGATTAGAGCGCAAGAGGTTTTAAAGCTAAGGATGTATAGTTTGCATTTTGTTTATAGTTTATTGTGTTTATAACATTTTATGTTGACAAGATTGCTAATAATTTCCATGTATTCTGTCACTATGGACATATGTATCCGTGTATTTGTTCTAAGTATTTTCTATATAAATGTCTAGAAGTATTCTAGTTAGAAGCTCTGTTATGTTATTCCAAGCCAATTTGATATATTACATTCCGCTGCCAAATCTTAACTCTGATGATATTATAGAAATGTCACGTGTAAATTGAAAAAAAATTTCACTTAAGTCTTTTTGTAAAAGGCGGGGCATTACAGTCTATAAGTCAGAGAATTTGGATCCCTTACAGCTGTCCAGACGATGTTATATACCGTCCGGACTCTCATCTGTCCAAAGCATCATCCATCCAAACTACGAGAACTTTTCGTCCGGACCTTCCTCTATGTTGAGAAGCTTCGAACTGCTCCAGCTTGCATCCGTCCGGACGTTTCAGCAGCACGTCAGGACGCCACTCAGTGTTCGACCAGCTATGGGATTTCTTTCCAAAACACATATATGGGAAGATCGCTGCAATCGTCCAGACGATGTGAATTCCCGTCCGAACGCGCTCATCCATAAGGCAAGTTGCGCAATCAAAATTCAGACGTCCGAACGATAGCCTTCATGGTCCGGACTCGCGAGCTACTTATAAGAAAATTGCGTGCATCTGATCAACCATCCGGACGACCATTCCCTTGGTCCGGACGCGCGAAGCCTTGATATGGAAAGTGCGTGCAGCTGAAGTGCGACCGTCCGGACGATAGGGCAACACCGTCCGGACGCGGCTCAAATCAGGAAAGAATTTTGGAAAGCCGATCACATAGTTGTCCGTCCAGACGCTTTATGTCTACCGTCCAGACGACGCCTAGGTTTTTCAAGCCAGATGCTCATTTGAACTGCAGCCTATAAATAGAGGTCCCTAGACTTGAGAACTGCAAGAATTCGATATTGAATTCCTTAGTACTTAGAGAGTTATATTTTAGACTTATTGTGCTAAGTTAGTCTCTCTTAAGCCATTGATGTGTGTGTTGTTGTTGCACTGAATTGAAGTCTATCTTAAGGGTTGGCCCTAAGGTAAAGGATTCCATTGAAGACCCCCTCAGGTAAGAGACCTGGTTGGAAGGCGTTCGTGTTGGGTTACACGTTAGAGTTCAAGGTACGACCACTGCATCAGGGGTATGTGAGTGCTACTACTTTGTAACTAGTCTTGTCTTTTGAATAGTGGATATCCTAGGTTTGGCTGCCCTAGAATGGTTTTTCTCTTGACTGAGTTTCCACTTCATCAACAAAATATCTGTCTCCTTTAATTTCGTTTGTTGATATTTTGTTGCACACACTTGTTTATATTAGAAGTCATTTTAAATTTTCAAGGCTTTTTATTTATTGAGATGATTATTTTTATTTAATTAAAAATATAGGTTAAAAAGAAATTGTGCATGAGAGATGCAAGAGGGAGATTGAGCTTTGGAATAAAACCCAATTCCATAGGCATTGAAGTTGACGCATGGGCTAGGGAATTATTCCCTAGCTCCATGCGTCAATTACAAGTGGTGGAAGGCTAGGGTTTTCCTAACCCTTGCCTTCCACCATTAGAGGAGTTCTAGTTCGACTAGAACTTCTGCTATAACTTGTCCCACATTGTTTAAATATTCATTTCTTTTAGTATTCAGAGCCTATATGTAGATATGACTGTAGCTCATCAAAGGATAAGAAACTGTTACAATTCTTTAGTTTTTATTAAGAACTAATATTTTTGAGTCAACTCCCGAGGATAATTTTAAGTTTTGAATAGAAAGTTGAGAGCCCACTCTCTTGGTTATCATTAGTCATTGGTGGGAAGATCTGAAGATCTCATCACATGTTATTCGTCGATGAGCAATGAGCTTAATCTTGCCCATAAAGCGAAAGAGTGGCCAAACTTTTCAAGTAAGCATTCTATGTTTTGCAATTTATTTTAAAATAGCATAGTTCTTCATCTGTTCTTCATAAAGTCCATTATTTGCTTGAGAATTTTATTTTTCACTGCGCAAACATGTTTTTGCAAACTAATTCCCAACACAAATATCATGAATTAACTTAGAAATTGTAATTTTTCCCTAAAAGATATGAAACAAAAAGTAATCACATACAAAATATAAAATGAACATAAACAATTATGAGCTCATAAAATATGTTTTAAAATTTTGTTTACTTGGGGATAAAAAACTTGGGGTGCAAGCCTAGCAAGTAGATTCTCCTTCATTCAAAGTACCATTTGTTTTGAGGAGTATTTATTATTTTGAGTTGTTTATTAATGTTTTTATTTAGAAAGAAATAAAGGATATATATAAAGTAAATCCTTACGTAAACGTGTCATTATAGATCCTCTCTCGATTTTTAATTTCGTGTTTTACAACCTTAAATTTTTACAATTTTCAATTGGGTTCTCTTGTGTTTTATGTTCAAATAATTGATACTCGTTAAGCTACGTCAATATTTTTTGTCACATAAAGATTAAAATAATAATTGTTTATATCTTAAAAAATAAATTAAAAATGTAGAAAAAAAGAAAGAAAGAAAGAAAGTGAAGGGTAGTTGAGCCATCTAACATCATGGATAATTCCTTTACAATACATTTAGAGCTTTGACTGAAATACCTCAAGATGCATTAAAATAATTAAAGTATCTTACAGATAAATACACACAAAAGCGATAACATAAGTGACACATATGGCATGAATTCTATATAATTATTGTCATATTACAAACCATAAAATAAAACACAAGTCATTTAGGGAATGCATAAAATAAGTCCTAACATTATCATAAAAGATAGACTATTCAGTAAGACCATCACAAAATGGGAGACACTAGATAGTCTCATCTATGTAATCAGAATCATCACAAAGATCCTGATAATCCTGGTACTCGTCAGTCTCGGTTCCTGCACAATCATCTATGAGATGGTGATTATTACCACAACCCCATATGTTAGGCTGTGATTGGCTACATTCTGTTTGGTCAAAATCACTTGTATGTAAAGATGCTTTTTAATAGGGATTCCGCTATTCAGAAGTGTTTCGGAAGATTCTGCACTGTTTGCAAGTCAGAGAAGTCGGTTCCCTGCCAACCGTCCGGACGACGTGTCTTACCGTCCGGACGCCCGACAAACCAAAGCATCATCCGTCCGGACGAAGTGGATTTTCGTCCAGACACTCATCTGTATCGAGAAGCTTCTGTTCCAGCTTGCATCCGTTCGGACGACTCAGCAGCCCGTCCGGATGACTCTCAGTGATCGAGCTTCATATTTTCTTTCCAAAAGCAAATATGGGAAGATTGTTGCAACCGTCCGGACGACGTGGATTCCAGTCCGGACGCGCTACTCCTTAAGGCAAGTTCGCAATTCAAACTCAACCGTCCGGACGTCAGTCTGCCATGGTCCGGACGTACGTTCAATAGATATGGAAATTGCGTGTAGAAGATCAACCGTCCGGATGGCCATCCCCCATGGTCCGGATGCGCGAAGCCTTAGTAAGGAAACTTCTTGCAATGGACGTGCGACCGTCCGGACGACAATGCCTCACCGTCTGGACGTGGCTCTCAAACAGGAAAGATTTTCAGTGAAAATCTCAAAATTTTGGTCGCACAGTTGTTCATCCGAACGAACCATGTCCACCGTCCGGACGGTACCCAGCTTTATCAAGCCAGACGCTCATTTGAGTCCTCAGCCTATAAATAGAGGCCCCTGTGCTTGAGAACTGCAAGAATTCGGTATTGAATTCTACTAGAGCTTAGAGAGTTATTTTGTGAGGCTATTGAGCTGATTTGTTCTCTCTAGAGCCATTGTTGTGTTGTTGCTGCGCTTAAACTGAAGTCTATCCTAAGGGTTGGCCCTAAGGTAAAGGATTCCATTGAAGACCCCTTCAGGTAGGAGACCTGGTTGGGAGGCGTTCGTGTTGGGTTACACGTTAGAGAGCAAGGTACGACCACTGCATCAGGGGTATGTGAGTGTTACTATCTTGTATCTAGTCTTGTCTTCTAAATAGTGGATATCCTGGGTTTGGCTGCCCCGGAGTGGTTTTTCTCATCTTGAGTTTCCACTTCGTTAACAAAAATTTTGTGTTATTTATTTTCCGCATTATTTTGTTAACACATTGTGCGCACACACTTGTTGTTTATTTTAGAAGTCATTTTCATTTTTCACCATATTTATATAAGTGAGCTAACTGTCATTCAAAAATATAATGTATTATGCTTTATTTAAGGAGAGAGATAACATAATGATGAGATTACAATTTTGTATGCAAAGTGTTAAACAGTCAATATAGTCATTCCACTCCACTCGTTTTGAGCCGTTACTTGATTAGCGACTATTTAGAAGACGTTCCTCCTACGTTACTTTTTATTAGCATATTTCCGCACTAGCAGAGTATGTTTCACGTCACTCTCCTAGCACTTTGAGAGACGTTTCTCCCAATATTAATTATTATTGTTTTCGGTTCAGGCAACATTCTCATCCTGAACCTTTGAGAGACTTCCTCCCAATATTAATAAATTTATTATTCACAGTATGCAATAATCATTCACACGCATCCAATTAAAATAAAATATAAACATAATACTATTGAAATCAGTTCTAACCTTAGTAAGTATTTTATACTTACAGTCCTTTGCTTCACAGGAAATTTCCACACACACAAGTGCTCGCTACAATGCAATATTTATTAATGGAATAGTAAATCAGTGCACATTTTTAATAATTTCCTTTTTACTATTTTTGTCATCCTTAGTCTTTCACCATACCTAAGTATCTTCCCTAATAAAATAAACGTGCTTTTTACTATTACAATTTAACCAAACAACACAATATATATATATATATATAATTTAATTACTATATTTAGTAACCTATACTTTTGTAAACTCACCCATATATGTACACTCTCACTCTCACTCACTCACTCACTGCGAACACACACACACACACACTTTTATCAAAACATCTTTTGTAATACACACAAAATCCCTTTCACCACGTCTTTATCACCATCACACACACCCTTTAGACACACACACATGTCCTTTTCGCAAACACTCACCTACTTCATAACTCACATGTAGCACTACACAACACACACGTTCACCTCATAAACACCCACACACTTCACGGTTAAGAGACAAATATGTTGTTGACGAAGTGGAAACTCAGTTAAGAGAAAAACAACTCCAGGTCAGCCAAACCCAGGATTTTCACTATTCAGAAGACAAAGTTAGTACATAGAAAGTAACATTCACATACCCCGATGCAACGATCATTCTTATACTCTGACATGAAACCCAATGTGAACGCTTTCCAACTAAGTCTCCTACTTAAAGGGGTCTTCAATGGAATCTTTTACCTTAGGGCTCCTCCCTAAGATAGACTTCAATTTCAACATAGCAGCAACACACAACGGCAAGGGCTTGAGAGTGAGCGGATCAGCACAACAACTCCTAAAATATACTCTCTAAGCACTATGGAATTCACTACCGAATTCTTGCAATTTACATGCCTAAGGGCCTCTATTTATAGGCTACAGAAGACCTAAATCGACACTGATTAAGTTTTCTCTAGGTGGCGTCCAGACGGTAGCTGAGGGCGTCCGGACGAACAACTATGCAACCGGATTTCCAAATTCACTAATTATTCTTTCCTAAATAGGGCCGTGTCTGGACGGGGTTGCCTTAGTGTCTAGACGGCTGCACTTATGCTGCACGCAATTTTCATAATAAGGTCTGAGCATCCGGACAATGTAGACTAACGTCCGGACGATTGAACATCTTCTGCACGACTTGCCTTATCAAGGATAGTGTCCGGACGGTGTAGACCTGACGTCCGAATGGTTTGCAGCTGTCTTCCCATATTTGTGTTTTGGAAAGAAATCCTTTTACTAGTCGAACACTGAAGGGCGTCCATACGTGTTGCTGAAATGTCCGGATGGATGCAACTTGGAACAGTTCGAAGCTTCTGGACACAGATTGGAGTACGTACAAAAAGTTCTCGTCGTTCGAACGGATGATGCTTGATAGATGAGAGTCCAGACGAAATATCACGTCGTCCGGACGGATGCAAGGGACTTGAACTTCACTGTCTTGATTTTTGCACAAAGTCTTCTTGAAGCATATAACTAAAATGTAGACTCTGAAAATAACAACATCCGTGTTTAATAAGCATCATTACAAAGAAGTGATTTTGTCCAACAGAATGCTGCCAATCACAAACTAACATTATTTTTGTCATCCTTAGTCTTTCACCATACCTAAATATCTTCCCTAATAAAATAATCATGCTTCTCCCTATAACTGTAATGACTCGCTTTTTACAAAAAAAATGTAAGTAATTATATCTGGATAATTACGTATCATTAACCATTCAGAGAAGATAAATCTGGCAGCGAAAAATCAGAATATCTTTTTTCTTTCTTTACATGTCAGGGACAATTCCCTTACAATACATTCAGAGCTTTTACTGAAATCCTCTAGAAATACATTAAAGGTTCTTTACACTAATTACAAAGAAACATGTGTCACACATGACACTAAAGCATACTTGAAAACTTTACTAAATACAAGTAAATTCCTAAACATGCTATGTACAAAATAATACAAACATTAATAGGTACAAAGCACTAAAATCCTAACTACATAGCTTTAAATCTCTTAAGCTAGCAGATAATCCAATCCATACTCTTCAGAACCTGCGCAAACATCTATGAGAAGGTGGTTACAACCACAATCCCATAGTTCCATAAGTGAACTAACTGTCACTCAATAACATTATGATTTATGCGTTATTTAAGGAACAGAGATAACATAATGCTGACATGACAGTTTTCTATGCAAAGTTTAACAGTTCAATATAGTCATTGCACTCCTCTCTTATAAGGGTCGTCCCCCCGGTCAACGTCTTTCTCGAGGCCATCCCCTCTATATTACATTTTAATTCACTTATTTTCGCACTAGCAGAGTACGTTCCACGTCACTCTACTAGCACTTTGAAAGCTGTCCCAATCAATATGAATTATTGTGTTTTCAGTTTCAGGCACATTTCCCATCCTGAACCTTTGGGAGACGTCCCTCCCAATATTTATAGGTTAATTATTAACTGTATGCAATGGTCATTCACAAGCATCCAATTAAAATAAAACATAAACACAACACTATTGAAATCCAGTACTACCCTCAGTAAGTAATTTATACTTACAACCCTTTTTATTCAGTCTCAGATCATCATCTGCATCAAATATATATACATGTGCACACAAGGTCAATAACATTCCTTTTAGAAATTCATGCCTAAACATGAATCCTAATCATTCATATATACATACATAGAAGCAATCATCATGACTGTAATTCAACTTGTTAATTTCCAAACATTAATACCATAATTTATATTCTTATCATAAAAAGGAACACAATCAAAATACCAAACTTAATTTTTAAAGCATAGATCAATCAATCATAAAAAACCTATGCATATTTCTAGTAAAATATTAATATCACATTGTCAACTTCAAAAGCTTTTAACCATAATACACAACCAAACAGAAAAGATGTTTGAACATAATTATAGTTAACGAGAACTCAACATATGAACATGTTTTCATATTTAAACCACATAACAACTTAACCAGTAAAATACCTATTAAAGAAATCACCACAAAACAGCATACCTAATTTAGAACATAGACCAATCAATGAATCCTAAAACATAATACATGGCCAAAATTATTAAATCATAATTCCTTGCAAGATAGGGGAAATCCATGCTAAACCGTAAACACCATTAACTAACATGTCCAAAAGTTACACCCACAGCCAAGATTCCACAAATCACCACAAGCAGAAAATACTAACACTTAAAACATGAACATGGCCAACCCTAAAGCTCACAATCCTATAATCTTAGCAATTGGTCAAAAATCCTCTAATCATCCAACACTCAAAATGATTCTAGTATAGTAAAACAGGTCCATCAACAGTGAACACCAAAAACTCCAGAATTATGTACTCACGGCTAACCAAAACAATACATAGTCGGCCAAAGAACCCATAAACAGTTTCACAGCACAACCGGAATAGGGAACCTCAAAACAGTACACGCTATAGCCAACAACAGTGAATCGGTCCAACCATAAAACAGGGGAAATATACACTCACTGCCAACAAACCGTAGTCACACCCAATCGGTTCAACAAGTCTCAACTAAACATCAACCAAGAATCAGGACATACCTAAAACAAGGGACAAATCATAATACCCATTTGATTATTCCAAATCAAAACAGAGAATTTCCATCCAAAATACTCAAACTAAATCTATACTCAGCTCATAATCATCAACAGGAAAAATCACAAGTCCAACAATTACAAATCAACCCATACACCATTCCAAAATATATCCAATATACGTGACCGAATCACCAAAGGCCAAACAACACAGTTCCACATCACAATCCTCCAAATCAAGAACATCAATTATCACTAATAAATACCGAAACTCAAATCCACAACACCCAATTCAATAGTATCATAGTTTCGGTTGGCTAAGCAAAGCAGGGAGAAAAACACTACAAAATACCCATCCGGCCAAAATCACAATAAGCCCAACACACACACTGCCGACTGGAATAGAGGTCACAAAACAGGGAGATCAACATCCAAAAATACCCCATCATTAATCAATACAAAATCCCCTAACCAATCAATAATAAACCCCCAAAAATCATCAAACCCTAATTCCATAATAATCAAACCAATCCACAAAATTATAGGATTTATACCTTGGAGATTTTCCTCAACAAATCCACCGGAAAACGCCACTGTCAGTCGCCGAAAAACACCCATAAAAACCGGGTCTTCTCTCGGGTTCAACGGGTCACGGGTTTGGGTTCTGGGTCATAGGGCTTCGGGGTTCGGCTGGGTTGCACACACACGGGTCACGGGCTCACCGGAAACCTCTACTGGGACCGTCGGAAACGGAGGATCGGACTTCCAGAAGGATCGAGTCACACGGGTTCTCCCAGATTCGTTGGGTTTGGCTCACGGGTCGCGGGTCCAAGCTCTTGGGTTCGTCAGGTTTCGCGTCCTAGGCACCACTGGAGTCAACCCACTGGTAGCATCGGCCGGAAATCGAGTCGCCGGCGTTCCCTGGGTTCCGGGCTCGCCGGTTCTCTCTCTCCCAATCTCTGACTCTCCCTCTCTCTTTGTCTCATCTCGTCTCTGATCTCTCTCCCTCATCCGTGAATCTCTCTCTCTCTCACCCTCAATCTCTCTAATCTCTCTCGTCTCTCCCTGCCCCTCGGGTAGAAGAAGAAAGAAGAAGGAATGAAGAACAGAGAAGAAAGAAAGAAGAAAAAGAAGAGATCAGGAAGAGAGGTGCGTGGGATTTGATGAGAGAGAGGGGGGGGGGTTTATTTTATAAAAATATAAGATATTATTTTTGTAATCATTAAGTTTTAGTGAAATATCCACTAATATTTTGCACAAAACTTAGCAGTTAAGTTTTTACAAAATATCTTCCATAAAAAATATCTCTAGATATTTTTTCTGTTGATATTTTTACACTGAGTCTTTACCATTATGTATAATTCATTAAAATTATAATCTATATCCGTTTTGAGTCTAGTTCGTTTCATTGATAATATTATTATCTCAATAATATTATAGCATCATAAAATATATATACCAAATATATATATATTGCACAATAATAATACACACAGTGAATATTACACAATAATATTATTTATCAATATTATTATGCCAATTAGTTCACTGACTAATTCAGTCAGTCTATAAAATAGCCCCGTAATATTATTAGAGTTTAATAATATTATTCTTTATTTATAAAATCATAGTTTATAAATAATAAGACCAATGAATATTTATTTTCATAAATATCTATGTATTTCTTATTATTTATCGGGGATTAAAATACTGTGTTTAAGCCACGTATTTTATTAACTGATCGATGTGAATATTGTTTCCAACAATATTAAGCCGTTCGAGCATCAAGTCTTGTGGTTCAAACGTCAATTCTAGACTAGTCCATTTTATTCAGTCTTAAATTCTAATTTAAGACATTTTATTTAATTACTTAAAATCTGGGGCGCTACAATTACAATTTAACCAAACAACACATATATGTACACTTTCACTCACTCATTCATTGCCAACACACATACACACTTTTATCAAAACATCTTTTGTAATACACACAAAAGTCCCTTTCACCACGTCTTTATCAGCATCACACACACCCTTTAGACAAACACGCATGTCCTTTTCACAAACACCCACCTACTTTATAACTCACATGCAACACTACACAACACACACGTTCACCTCATAAACACCCACACGCATTATAGTTTTATCACAAAAACACACAGCACCAAAAGAAACAGTGAGCCTATATATAAGGAAAACAAAATTGAAAAAGTGAAGAGTGGCTATCTTTACCGAGAGAGAGTTTCAGCAACTATTTGATTTTGTTTTCGACTTCTACACCGTGACTTGCAACAGAGGAAGGGAAAACGATTTTTTGGTTTCTCTAAGAAGTTTGCTTAGTGAAGGAACAAGATACTAAGTGTATTTTTTGTTCTATAGAAATCCAAACAGTAAAGGGAAAAGGGAAGTAAAACAGAGAGCTTATGCTCTGCTTTTATTTTGCTACAGACCGAAGCGCATTACAAGGAAGGGAGAAGGTGTATATTTTCTGGACTCCTTTCCATGTCTTAATAACTGAAAAGGTAAGAGAAGGATGGTCTCTTTTCTGATTTTCTGTTCTAACAAATGACAGTGAAGGTTGCAGTAATTCCACACAAAAGAGGAGTTCGGTTGATTTTTCTGAAAATGACCGAAGCTTGCCTTCTCATCTATAGAGAACTTGAATGGTCGAGATTCACATAAGCAAACACAATCCACGGTTAGGGAGGAAACAAGTGTTCAGTGAAGGATTCATTAGGATAGAAAATCATCATTAATTTTTCTAAATATCTCTTATCTCTTCTAACTAGATTTTGAATCTCAACTAACTTGGCTAACTAACTAGTTTATTAGTTCTAAATTAATTCTAAGCTTCTATAATACGTTCTGGGTTCATGAATCACTAAAAATATCAAAGTTAAGAAATGATGATTTTATCTTAACTAAAACCATCATCGTTTCAAGCTTCAGTAACTGCACTAACATTATAAGTCACACACACACACACACACACACACACACACACACAAACATTTGGAATTTTTAGTACTTATTCTTTTTTTTGGGCGTTACAACACCCATCAATGGACATTTGAAATTTTTAATGCTTATTCTTTTTTTTGGGCGTTACAACACCCATCAATGGGGTGTCTGCTGTAGCGACCCCATCAATGGAAGTGGCTTCGCGTGACCATCCTCATTGCTTTTGAAATTTTTAATGTTTATTCTTTTTTTTGGGCATTACAACACCCATCAATGAGGTGTTTGCTGTAGCGACCCCATCAATGGAAGTGACTTCGCGTGACCATCCTCATTGCTGGGGGTGGCTCACACGACCACCCCATTTAATTGGAGTGGTTGTTCGGGCCACCTCCAACGGTTGGAGTGGTGGCTTCTCCATGGGGAATGCTGGGGTACCTTAACCACCCGCCCTTTGAGGATAGAGGGGTTACCCGTCATCCTTTTTAAGTATTTGTGTTTTAATTGTTTTTAAATTAATTTTTAATAAAATAAAAATTTATTAGTTTAATCCAATGTGGCAAAATGCGGACATGGCTTTGACAACATTTTTAAATTGAACCATAAAACACACGAAAATGATGCAATTAAAATTCACAAAAAAAACATAAGATTTAAATTTTAGGATTTAAAAATTGAGGAAGTAAAATATAATAGCACATTTATTCGTAAATTTATTTTATATTTACTAAAAATATAGAAAATATAGAATATAAAGATTCTAACGAACTAGGCGAAACATCATTTTATATATTGATCAAATTAATAAGTTTCATGTTTCCAATTAAATAAAAGAAAAAAGACATTTTTTTTTTAACAATTTCCAACAACCTAGTCTCTAAAAAATATCATCCGTCGTTTAAATATGTGAAAATTATATTTTTTTTATTTATATTATTAAAAAAATGTGAGAAACATATATTATTAAAAAATTATATATTTCTCACATACTTGAAAACGCATCTAACCTTTTTAGAGGCAGGACACATGTAACTTTTTTTGAATGTTGGATTGTAAAAGTTCATTCAACTTAACTTATAAGAAATTTCTGTCTAAAGAAATAGAAAAACGATACAAATCCATTCCATACTCATCTAAATTTTTTATTTATTTTATTTAAAAATTTATCATTGGGTTTGTGAAACATATATTGGGTCCTATAAATTTAATGATAAATTAAAAATTTAGTTGTAAGAAGTTAGGTAAAAAATAATTAGGGAATAAATATTTTAACATTGGCTACAAAAAAAAAAAAAAAAAAAAGCATGGCATGTTTTCGTATTTGCTGTAATTTGAGAGTTACAGAATTCTTTATGACACAATTTTTCTACAAATCAGCACTTAAAGTAGCATATGTTCTTATCGCTTCTCGATTGTGGCTCATAGGCTTGTAAGAAATTTCTGAACATTTCTTTATTCACTGCAGAAGGATCGCGGTGTTCATTTCTCATGCAACAGTAGCAGATGTTTCAAGCATTCAAATTTCAGCTATTTCTACTAGCATTTCTGGTGTCTGCAAACACGCGCTCATACGGCGAGTCGTCGACGTGCTTGACGGTATACAAAGAAGGTGGTGCTCCGGCAGTTTTTCAGTCCCCGAAATGCCCCCGCTGGAAGCTCTCCAACTACGGTCCCGATTCCCGGACCACCACCACCACCACCATGGCGCGTTGCCAATCTGCCATGCTTCAGGGTCGCCGAAAGGCCCAGGAAGACCGCATCCTCTGTGCTCTCGACATTCGCATCCCCTTTCCTGGTACCACCACGCGCACACACTCTTAGGGTTTTCTCAGAAATGCATATTAATTGGAAGAAAAAAAAAATGTTAAATGACAAAAGGGAAAAGTATCAATACTCGACATTTTAGCCTCCAGAGTTTGAAGAGTGACGGTGAACCCACAAACTATCAAACCGTAACAATTTAACCTATATGTTAAGTTTGAGTCTCCAATGTAGCTCATAACCTCCCAAAATGTCCAGAAGGGAAGTGTTAAAAAAATAAAATCAAAAAAAGAAAAGAAGAAAAATTGCAAAATAAAAAGAAAAACAAAAAGAAAAAAATTTGGAGTTGGTCGAACCACATTTGGCCAGAAGGGGGTGGTTGGCCAAAGGCCCCTATGGTCAACTTGGGGGATGGCCAAATGGGGTGGCCGGTCACCCCATTTGACCAAAGGGAGTGGGTCGACCACCCTCAACTACCTAGGGGGTGGTTTTGGACACTCCCATTTGGCCTTTTGGAGGTAGTTTTGGCCACCTTTATTTGGCCTTTTGGAGTGGCTGAATCACCCCTAATGACGGATGGGTTAAATTGTTTAGTTTGGTTCTTTGTGGGGTTCATGTGACGTCCCACATCGCCTAGGTATGGAAATGAGATGTACTTATTTGTATGTTCGCATATTTCTTGGAACAACATGTTTTAAAGCCGTGATGGCAATGAACCTATTAGAACTCCGCTGTTAAGTATGCTTATGTGAGAGTAGTACTAGGATAGCTGACCTTCTGAGAAGTCTAGTTCGGAAGAGCAAAAAATGGACAATATTGTGTCGTTAGGAGTGGGTCATTACAAATGTTATCAGAGCTATTGCCCAGCCTGAGATGGTGGGAGCATGCATAAACCCATGATGATCGCCAATGGGCACTAACTGGGATGCTAAGAATGAGGTAATCCAATAAGGGTCGCCAGCGGGAATGCTGGATCCCAAGAAAAGGTGTTGTGACGTCTCACATCGCCTGGGTATGGGAATGAGGATGTGCTTATATGTATGTTCACATTCTTTTTGGCACAACGCATTTGAAAGACGCGATAGCCATAAACCTATCAGAACTCCGCAGTTAAGTGTGCTTATGTGAAAGGAGTATTAGAATGTGTGACGTCATTAGAAGTCTGGTTTGGGGGAGCCAAAAGTGGACAATATTGTGTCATTAGGGGTGTGTCGTTATAGTTTGAGTCACTTTTTAAATTTTGGAGGCTAAAATGCCAAAGTGGTGATACTTTGGCGGTGAAGTGTATTTTTTCCTAACTTAAAAAAATTCATCAACCCCATTCTAAAAAGTGAAATGCAATTTAGTAGACTGCTATATATTTGCCATACAAGGGTTATACATTTGCCAATAAGAATGATATGGCAGTGAAAATCAGTCTTTGGATTAACAAGGGCTTTGTAAAAAAAAATAAAAATCAATGGTTGATTTTCAATGCCATATTATTCCAGTTGTATGGTAATTGTAAGCAGTCTACTAAATATCAATACTCTTCTCGAAATGATCCTTGTGTATTGATTTTCAAATAATGTTCAGTTAGAATAGTTTTATAGTTAAAAAAATTGTAAAATATGCATACCTGTAGATGGAAATTTAGTCATTTTATATGCATTTACTAACACTAAGGCCTTGTTTGGCAAATCACTATGCAGAATAGGATAATGAATTGTTAATTTTGAAGTTAGTAAAAAGTGATAGATGTGATATAAAGTAAAAAGAATTTGTATAGAAAAGTAAAATTTTTTTGTATTGTAGTGGATTTTTTAATTTGAATAGTAATAAAAAATTATTGATGTGGTATAAAAAGTGAAAAAGGTTGGAATGTTTTGATGTTGATTGTTATTGGAAAATGTAAAAATAAAATGGGAAATTTTTGTGTTGTTTGCCAAACAAGGCTTAAAACTCTCAAATAATTCCGAATTGGATTAAGTTAAAATCTGTGGATAAATGACACATGGGTAATAGTTTACCTTTTATTTTTAATCGTTCATTGTAAACTCGGCTTCTGTTTGATGTTGGAGCAGGTAAAGTAGGGGTTAAGGAGGTTACGGTTGGAATGGTGGCAGTTTTTGATGGTCATAATGGTGCTGATGCTAGTGACATGGCTTCGAAACTGTTATTGGAGTATTTCGTTTTGCATACTTATTTCCTTCTGGATGCAACATTTTTGAAGAAATGGGCCGCAAGATTTATGGATAAGAGAGAACACGACATTTTTTTTCGAGTGCTTAATTGGGATGAAAGAACCACTAGGTCAGCATGACTTGGATCTTGTGAGGTGCTCTTGTGTATTACTCATACATTCATGTCAATTTCATTGTTTTTTATTATTGCATGGCTCATGGATTGTTCTACTTCTACCATTGTGGTTTTGATAGAGTTGTTAACATTTAAGAGAAGTTTAAGCAATAAGCCTATATGTATATTTAAACAACAGGAAAAAATCTTAACATGAAAAAAGAAAACCAAATGCACGGTGGTGTGTCGTGTGTTACATGTGTGCTGATAAAAAGAATTTTCACATCATTTTGTATGTAAAACTTGAAGGATTATTTTGCAAGAAAGCCTTTTTTTACTATTAATACAATATTGCAGCGTTCAACATTATCTAAGGGATATACTGGTCACGTGTACACACTCTTAATTTTGCTAATCATAAGGCAGTTGTGTTTTGAGCCAGTTATCCCGTTTAATCAAAAGTTTCATGATTTAAATACTAAAATCCTCTCTCTCTCTCTCTCTCTCTCTCTCTCTCTCTCTCTATATATATATATATATATATATATATATATATATATATATATATATATATATATATATATTTTTTTTTTTTACTTATCAAAAGAATATTTATAGAGGATTTTAGTATTTAAATCATGAAACTTTTGTTTGGTACAGCCCTCTGCTATTGTTAATGGTACTGCTTACGTGTTTCTCTAACCATATAATTTTAATCTGGGGGAATGTTGATATGTATTTCTAAATTTTGAATGCTTTTCTAGGTTTAAGTATTCATGGCCAGTGAATTTTGATGATTCTCTTCACTTAGGAATTTTGAAAGAAGCATTGTTGAGGGCAATCCATGATATTGATGGGACGTTTTCTAAGGCAAGTTCCATTAATGTTTCTTTGCTTGCTTCAGAGTTATTGTGTACTATTTTCTTCCTTTTGCTCTTATGTTGACATCAATTCACTTGAGCCATGAAGGAAGCGTCTAGAAGGAATCTTGATTCCGGTTCTACAGCCACAGTCATACTGATAGCAGATGGTCAAATTCTAGTTGCCAACATTGGAGATTCAAAGGCTTTTCTGTGCTCTGAAAAATTCCAGTCTCCTGCAGAGGCTAAAGGTTAGAAGGCTCTTGGCTAAATTCACTGTTTTAATGCACATGTTCTTACCATGGGATGTTTTTACTATGTTAGACAATGTTTTTCTGTTGTTCTTTATGGCATGGTATTCTTGAATGATTACCGTGCCATATCATTTTATCAAAAACATAGTAAAGGTTATTCAGTTGATGGTATTTGGGGATCACAGCAACCTTAATAAGGTTATATAGGCAGAAAGGACGCAGCGGTTCTATTTCACGTGTAAGAGATGATGACAACTTCAAAGCGGCTTGCTCCAATGGATTGGCACATTTTTATGTTAAGGAATTGACCAGAGATCATCATCCAGACAGAGATGATGAAAGGATTCGCGTTGAAACTGCTGGTGGCTATGTTCTTGAGTTGGGTGGGGTGCCCAGAGTAAATGGTCAGCTCGCGATCTCCCGAGCAATTGGTGATGTGTCCTTTAAAAGGTCAGGTTCACAAAAAGCGAAAAATATGTAGATTTGGAGTCCATTTGTTTTTACTCAAAACATTTTCTTGGAAAATTGAAAACAATTTTTTTTTTTGTTGTTGTTGGAATAATTAGTAATTTTCTGTTATTTGCTGAAACCCAGAAAATGATTTTGAAATCATTATTATTATTTTTTAATTATTTGGATGACTGACAGTGAAAATCATTAACCAACATGACCATGTGCTCATAATCTCAAAAAAACAAAGAAAAAAAGAAAAAGAAAAAAAAAGAACCAAAAACCCCAATTACAGCTGAACACAATAACTCGACAGCAAAGTGGGAGACATTGCCAACTGGTATGAAGAATGTGTTTAATGCATGGCAGTTCACATCCTTTTCTAGTCGTTTCCAGAAAGATTGGCAAGGAGGTTGCGACGTGGATCAGCCCTGCAACATGATGCTGGTGACGTTGAGGATTTAGAAGCTGATGATGAAGATGGTGATGGTACGGGGTTTCATGGATTGTCGATGGGGTTTTTGAAGAGGTGGTCGGGGTTGGTGGCATGGTTGGTGAGGAAGATGGCTGTGGCATTGAGAGAGGAGCTAGCGATGGCCAGAGCAGGAAGGTTGAACGGTCGCTGTGGTAGCTGATAGTGGGTTGGCCTAGCATACCTGAAATGGCCTTTAGAGAGAGAAGCTTTAATAGATGGAAAATGTTTTATGCTTTTGTTTTGCTTAGTCTTCCATTGACCAGGGAAATATTTTTCTGTTAACTAAGGTTTTTAGTTGCACCAAATACAAAAAATGTAAAAATGTTTTCTAAAACACATTTTATGTTGAAACAAATACGCATTGGTATTTCCTTCCTCAATTGACCCCGTCGTGACTTCCAAAAGAGCTCATAATGAAGGCCTGTTAACTTACATTTCATTTCTTTTAATTATCTAACATCCTCATTTGACTTTGCAGAAAAAAACTATTTATTGAAATTCTGATTTAGTATTTCTTTGAAATATTATCAGTTATGGTGTTATATCTGCACCAGAGGTGACAGATTGGCAACCTCTGGCCATGAATGATAGCTATCTGGTGGCTGCATCTGATGGCGTTTTTGAGAAGTTGAGCCTGCAGGATGTTTGTGATTTGCTGTGGGAAATACAGAGTCATGGTACGCTGAGATCAGAACTTTCCGCTGCATGCTTGTACTCGCTAGCTGATTGCATAGTAAACGCTGCCTTTGAAAAGGGCAGTCTGGATAATCTGGCAGCTGTTGTGGTTCCTTTGGGATCTACTGTTTTTTCTCAACATTTGCTGAAGGAAAGGTGTATTGGAGAGGGAGATATATATTTCACTGCAACAGGACTTCAGAAGTTCAGTTATGGATGCTCAGGTGACTCTCTCTCTGCTTTGAAACTTTCCTATAGATTGTAGATTGCATAGGCATGGACAGCAGAAATTCAGTGTTGTTTTAGAACACAGCCACATCTTTAACTCAAAACTTTAGAAGTCATTATTCCCATCATTTTCCCTTGCTCTGTATCAAGGGAAAAATGCAGTGGTCATTTTGTGAAATTTTAGGATGTTTGTTAGGCTGGGTTCACAGTTTTCACTATGTGGTTGAGGGATGTTAGAAGAGTTTGTTAGGGTGAAAAGAATATGTTGGGATTTATAGATTTTACTATATATATATATATATATATTGTAGAAAACATAGCCTCTTCTTTCTTTATTTTCTTCCTAGTCAAACCCTACAACATGGTATCAGAGCCTAGGGTTTGATTACATCGTGTGTGTATATATATATATATATATTTAACAAGATCCCAAGTCTTGTTTTGCGAAGAGCTTTCATCTCCTTTTGCATTGCTGTCCTCCACTTCGGATCACTAAGTGTTTCCTGTAGATTTCTAAGGATAGATACATATGACAATTTGGACACAAAAGAACAATATTATGGTGAAAGATGTTGATAGGAAACAAAATGAAATATGAGATGGTGTGTGCATGACATGACTCCTTTGCGTTGTGCAATGAGAAGACTTATATCATTGACAATAGGTATTACAAAATTCATATCAGAAATATAAGTAGTATTACCTGAGTCAGGATCAGATGCTGCGTTTTCTGTTGGAACCATACCTCACCGTGAAATAGTTTCCTCCGGCATTTCATGGAGATCCCTGAGTTGGCAAGCCCTTCACTTAGACAACATTGGCTGTTGAAACTCCATTCACTCTTGCAATTCTTGGTGGAGCTCTTGGCTATGGTGCTAAGTTGAGCTCGGATACAGCGTTAATGGCGGATGGTCAGAATTTTAGGACAAAACCAGTAGCGGCCATGGAAACACACTTCACCAGGAAACAGTTTCCTTTGACTTTTCATGGTGATCCTTGCGTTGGAATGCCCTCCATTCAGTCTGCTTGGGTTGCTAAAACTCCATTCATTCCAGCTAATCTTGGTGGAACTCATGGTTCTGGTGCTACGTCGAGCTCGGATGCAGTGTCAATGGCTTAGGACAAAACTAGAACCAGACGCAAGGACAAAACAACGTATAGATTCTGTTATGCTCAAGAAGGGACGTGGCTTCTCACTTTATTGAGACTAGGAGAAAAGGGTTACACAATGGAGTTTGAAAAGTTCACAAGTTTCACATTGAAACTTAGAAACATAATTATGTAAAAATAAAGAAGGAACATGCATTGCAGCAATAAAAAAGAAGGATGCCTTAATTGCTGATGCCAAAGCCAAATTCTTGTTGCAGAGTCATCAACAATATGATAAGCCTGTGTGAGCTAACCTTGTGTCTTGAGATGAGAGTCCAGAATAGTACAAGCCATCCCTCAAGCTACCACTACCAATCGACCTCCTTGTGACAAGGTCTGGAAAGAAGGAATAATGAGAGTAAAAAATGACTTGACAATTCAACTCAAGGGTAAAATGTGCAATGGATAAAAAATTATTAGCAAAATCAAGTACATAAAGGGCAGAAGACAAGGTCATAGAGGGTGTAATAGAAGCAGATCCTTTACCCAACACTAACAACAGAGAACCAATAGCCATTCTAACTTTTTCTCTAACTGAACAAGGGTTATATGACGAAAATAAAGGGGACATACCAGTCATATGATCAAAGGCACCAGAGTCAATGACTCGAGGATAATTAGAGTGAGTAGCGGATGCGTTTAGAGTAGTGGCTAACTTACCTATATGAGCGAAGGAAGAGGATGCATTGTTAGGTGTGTCCAATTGAGACATAAGTCGATGAAGCGTTTCTACCAATTCTTTACTAAGGCCCCTTGTATCAGCAGGAGGAGGATTTGTATCTGGTGTGGAAACATTTGTCTCTACCATGGAAGCATGATTGACTTGAGGCCTGCTTTCTTCGCTTGTGTGATCCCCACGACCTCGGGTAGGATGGCCATGGAGTCTCCAGCAAGTCTCCTGAGCCTTCCGCGACCTATTATAGTGGTCACAAAATAATTTGTCCTTATCATCTGAGGTCACATCAGCTACTTTGCCACTGTCTTGACTCCTGAAATCACCTTTCAAATTGCGTTGCGATGCACTTCTTAGAGCAGATTAAGTTTGTTCAGAATATTATTTGGATTTTGAAAGGAAAGGACCAGGATGAAGCATTGTGTTGTGATGACTCTCCTCATTATGGACATCTGAAAATACTTCCTGCAGTGATGGAAGAGGTTTCTTTCCCAAAATCTGAACTCGCACAGGATCATACTCTGAGTTCAAACCACCTAAGAAGTCATGAACACGTTCCTCTTCGATCATCTTATTTGACAACATCTACTAAACCCTTGGTCTGCAAATTTTGCTAATGATCCAATCCTTCCACAAATCACGGAGTTTATGAAAATAAGTAGCTAATAACCACTCACCTTGGGATGCTCCATGTATCCATCGCTTCAAGTCATAAATTTGTGTTACATTCCACATTTTTGAATATGTCTAAGTAGCTGCATCCCAAACTTCTTTTCCTGTATGAAGAAACAAGTATTCCTGATTGATTTTTGGTTGCATTGAGTGCAACAACCGTGACATAATGGTAGAATTTTTTTCTTCACATTTGTCATAAGTCGAGTCATTTGACTTTGGTTTTCGAATTTTTCCATTCAAGTGTCCCATTTTCCCTCTGCTCTTATTATACAAAAGAGCAAATTGTGACCAAGCAAGATAGTTGAGCCCATCCAATTTCACAGATGTGATTTGGAGAGTTGGATTTACAACATGGGAGGTCACCTGACTCTACCCCTTTCTTGTGAATTTCTCCAGTTTGATTTGTCTCTGACATTTTTAAATAGACATTCAACCAAATAAATTGCTCCAACACACAACATACGGGCTCAAGTGAAATAACAAAAATCAGTAAAAGGAGATACTAAAACTCAACCATAATACCACAATTCAATCAAAAAAGAAAACTAAGCAAACTACAATCAACATTTGCTACAATCTTTTGTTTTTTTGCTAAACGACCTGCAATTTTAGGGTTACATGTCGTTTGGCGAAATATTGAACAACCTGTCATTTTTGCAAGAGCTAAACACAACACAGAACAAACCAGAATGACAGGTCGTTCTCCATCATTAGCAAAATGACGTATTGTGGTGGAGTGGTACTGTATGTGTAAGAAATGTGGAGAGTCTATAGATCATTAACCCCTTCATTGTGAGGTCGCAACAAAGTTGTGGAATGTGCTTCTTCAGTTGTTTGGCGTTGCTTGGGTTATGCCTTAAAGGGTGAGCGAGTTGTTGGGAAGTTAGAGGGGATAATTGGGAAACCGTAATGCTTTGAAAATATGGAGGCTGGCTCCTTTATGTTTAATATGGTGTCTTTAGAAAGAATGAAACGCAATGAGCTTTGAAGATCGTGAGAATGGATTGTTAGAGATGAAGAAGGGGATGTTACAATCTCTTTATACATGGAGAATGGGGTGGAATAATTTGCCTGTTTCTTTTTTTCTTTTTTTTTTTTGGAATTATATTCTTGTTTTTCTATAATGTAGGGGTTCTCTAATATACTTCCTGTGTATTAGGGTTGCCCCCCTCTTGGCTTTGGTTGAATATACATTAGTTATATAAAAAAAAAAAAAGTAAAAGGAGAAAACCACTGTATTGCTTTCTGTCTTTGTCTGTCATTATAACTTCAATCATTTCAATTACATCTTGTCCAGTTTGTGATTACTTGTGCCTGAGTCTTGTCTATGTTAGGCATGTTGGCATGTGTTTGACTTGGGCACACCTGTCCTTTAGATGCGTTTGTGATAGTCTCTTGGTGTTTTGTTATGAACACATGCCTGTTCGAAATATTTACTTCTGTTGTGTCCATGGTGACAAGTGGTAGTCTAAAATCTTGCATACCATGTCAAGAAATTAATATGATGAATTGATTACTGAGGGTTATATTGAGTGATTTCTCAGTTGTCTATATTACATTTTTATCTCTGTAAATATGGTAATTGTGATGATTGTTTATCTACTGTCGTACTCATCATTACTTTTGTTAACCTGATCAGCTGATGACATCACTTCTGACCTAGTGGATTTGGACCATAGTCATCCGGTTATGGCGAAGTTTGAGAGGTTATTGGTACGTACGAAAGCATAGAATTTTTGTTTTCCTTTTTCTTGATCTATTCACTTTCTAAATTCTGCCTTGATATCATTTATTGCCTCATAAGGAAATAAATTATTATTTTTTCTCATTGTTGCTTGTGTATATGTTTAAACATTTCAAATTAACCTGGGACAGATTCCTTGTATATAACAAACTGTAAGTTGGTTTTAACTAATGATCATGGCCTTGGTATTGAGGGGTCATTAATCTCGGGATCATCTACCATGTGTCTTGGCAATTAACTGATGTCCTTTTGCAATTTTTCTATCCTCTAATAGTATTAATAATTTCTTTTTTTTGTTTTGCCCTTTCTAGCTAGGTAGTTCTTTTTGTATACTTCCTATGTAGCTAGGGGCGCCTTACGCTTTCGGTAAGATTGGTTTTATTACTTATCAAAAAATTATTTCTTTTTTCGTCACTCAGAAGGAAAAGGTCCCTCTCATACGCAAAATTACAATTTGAAATACTAACTACTATCTTTCTGAAATTTGTACAATTGCTGATGCATATTTATGAAATATAGCTTGCATAACTGATTAATTTGACTGAATGGGTGTAGCAATTTGATTATTTTGAGTGGACGGTTGTTGTTCTTAAGCCACCAATAATGTTTTGGTAGACTGATGTTATAATTCATGTATACGTCCTGTGTACTATGGGTTGCGCCCCTTTGCGCTTTTTCAATATACTTTACTTATCAAAAGAAAAGTAAATTGTCTTCCTAGTGAAGGTCATCAATGTTAGTTTTTTAATTTATATAGAAATTGTTGCGGTTGAAAGTAAGAATTTTGGGTTCATATGTGACCATTGTTAATTTAATTTGTGGCTTGTACCATCAGTACAGGGAAAGGTTTGAATGAATGATATTGATTGCATTTCTTGGTCTAGGTCGAGAAAAAACATGACAATTTTGGCTGTTTTCATTTGTCCGAGAACCTTGATGAACACATGGATTACCGATTGCAAGCTCGAAAGGATGACCAGGCAGACTATGTGCATGACCTACCTCAGGCTCTACCTGAGGTCCTTGATCAACAGTTTGGTAAGTGAAGGTGTCATGAGGGTCTTTAATCCATGGTATTGCTTGATCGCCATGTATCACTTCTTGGCAAGAAACCTATGGTCCTGTGATTGCTTTCAATTAGTCGGATTAAAAGCCTGTTAAGTTTCTCTATATTTATTTTTAGATAAAAGCGTATTAGTCTCCTGTTTGAATAATTGCTCTCCCTTTCCTGCAATATTAATTTATCAGCGAGATTTAGATTCAGTCATGCATAATCTTACTATTAGAATAACGTATGGTGCTTCAAGAATTAGTATGTGGATAATTAGAGGCATTAGAGGTGGTTGGGATCTGTTTCATGGTCATTAAATTTGTGGTTAGGTATGGGAAGCGGGTCTGGTTTTGGGATGATTTGTGGTGTGGTAATTCTCCTCTGAAAGATCTTGTTTCCTGACTTTGTGGTCAAGAATACTTCTGCTGCCTCATATTTGGGAAGTTCAGAAGGGGATTATGCCAATGATCAATCCTTGCTTTTTGTGCACATTCCAAGATTAGGAATCAGAATTATTTGCTGCATTCTGATATTTATACTCTAATTTTCCTCAACCTAGGGCTTTGACGGCCTCTCTTCACTCTCTCGCCTCTCTTCCTCTCTCTCCACCCTAGCGGTGGCACGTTGTGGCGTGTCACGCTGGGGCTTTGTTTCTTTCAAAGGTGCTATCATTGGAGGCTTCATCGGTGCTTTTCTGGGGTCAGTTTTTGTCTTCGTTTTCATTATCGGGCTAGAGCTTTCATCGAAGCTCTTTCATCTTCTCTGATGGGTGGTCTCATGAGTATGTCGCCATGGTGTTTCTTTTTGAGGCTTCTCAATTTAAGCAGAGATGGAGCGTCGATTCTTTGAGGAAGCCAAAGCTTTCTACTTTTTCTAAGAAGGCAAATGTGTCTGAGATTCGCTTGGAGGAAAGGAGGAAGGGGTTTTCTGGTTTTATTTTCCTGAGTCTCCAGTGTTCTGCGTGGTTGTTGGCCATAGTAGAGAAGGCGTTGAAGGAACTAGTGAAGAAGGATTTTGTCTAGTCCTACCGCAAAAATGTGAAAGCCTTGATAGTTTGTGGGGGTAGTAATAAGGCTGGTTGTTACCTTGAGGTCACTGCCTTCGCTAAGGGTGGTCGTCAAGGGGTTATTTGGCTCCCTGAAGGCCGTGAAGGATGGGGCTGTTCTCGGGTTGTCGGTGAGTTGTGGAAGATACTTACTTTTCTCGGATCAAAGGCTCGGTCGTTGGTTTCTGAGG
This sequence comes from Alnus glutinosa, assembly GCF_958979055.1. Taxonomy (NCBI): domain Eukaryota; kingdom Viridiplantae; phylum Streptophyta; class Magnoliopsida; order Fagales; family Betulaceae; genus Alnus; species Alnus glutinosa. Next base: position 9,018,861 of record NC_084897.1, on the reverse strand, counting down.
CGTCTACATCGGAGGGGATATAGAAGGGGGGTGTTTCATCCAATCGTCTGGGTGGGGTTTCTCTATCCTTTGTGGAAGTGGTTCAAGGGGAAGCTGTTTTTCATGTCAAGCATCCTGGGCTACGGGTTTCGGAGTTAGAGCTGCGTGGGTTGGATCTGCTTCCGGAGGTGTGGTGTAGGGTGGTCGAAGATGGGAGAATGGCGGTGAATTGCTATGCTTTGGAGGAGTAACCACCCGGGTTGACGGAGAAGAAGAGGAATCCAGTCTGCTTTCATGGTGGTGGCGAGGCTAGGAAGAAGAAGAAGCTAGGGCTTTCTCGTTCATGGAAGAGGCTTCTAGAGTTGCTTTGGACCGGGTTTCAGCTTCTCCGGGTTCAAGTGTGCTGGGCTGGGGCTGAAGCCCAAACGTGGCAACCGGGCTGGGACTAAGGCCATTGTGAAGAAAATTTCTGCAGACCTTGGGTCTTCTTCAGTGGACTTTGATCCTGGTTTTCTGGGCTCCTCTGTCGGTTCGGAACCTGGTTCCTTTCCTGCTCAGCCTGAGACGTCTTCGGTGGCTTTCTTGTCCGTCTCCGGGGACTCTGCAATTCGGCAGTTGGGGTCTTTTCAGAAGTTTGTGAGTCCTATTAATTCTAGGTTCACTTTCCCCCCCCCCCCTCTCGCCGGCTCGGTAACCAGAGGTGCTGTCTTCGGCGCCTTTGGTAGCTTCTACTAGGTTTGAGGGGACCTCTCCGGCACCAGTAAGTAATGTTGTTGGGTCTTTTTCTTTGAGTGCCTCTTCTTCGGTTGTTGCTTGTTCGGTTCTTTAGTCCTTCTTCGACGTGCTGCCTCTGCAAGCATCTCAGTCTTGCATTACCTCCTCACAGTCTTCTTCTGGGGTGACTGAGTTGGGAAAGAGGTTGTGTTCCTCTTCTCCTGTGTTGTCGGACTCTAAGCCGTTCCAAAAGTATTACCAGAAGGCTAGGGAAGCTAGAAAAGTGCCTTTGGATGAGAATTTTTTTGCCGATTCTATGGAAGCTTTGAGGTCAGTTGCTCAAGTGCCGGGGTTCTTTCTTTGCTTCCACCTATCAGTGATCCAGCCAAGAAAGTAGCTGTTGCGCTTCCAGTGCAGGATTCCACTGGTGTGGCAGTTTCCATAAAGGATATAGGTATGTCCGTCTCCCTCTCCGGTGAGGGGTTTTCTTCGCGGGGGTATCTCAATTTGAGCCTGGTTGTGCAAGTTAATCTCTCACATAAAGTGTCGGTTGTGTCTGCGCCGACTTCGGTTGTTAAGGAAGGTGTGTCGACTTCGGGTTCTCCCACCACCATTAAGGGAGAGGATTTCAGGGTGAATGGTTTGACCCAATCTCACAAGTGGCCAGTTGGTTTTGGTTCGTCTAGGAGGTGGTTGCGTGGGAGCAGGGCGACGAGATATGGGATGGGGGGGATGGCGACTCTCCTTTCCCTTTGGGTGTTTTACCTCCCGAATTGGCCTTGAATTGGGAGTTGGATAGTGATGAGGATATGGATCTGTCCTTGGCAATGTCGGAAGCCATTGAAGAGGACTTCCATCGGGGAGTAAAGGTAGGGCGTCCAAAGACCAAAGGTAGGATGAAAGTTTTGAATCTGGTAAGCTCCATCAACTACGGTGATTCTAGCGCGTCCTCCCGGCTTAGAAACGGCAAGGCGAACATGGTATAGGGCTAGGGTCTCCCGAAGGCTTTGGATTTGAGGGCTTGGGTTTTTGAGGGTTGTTAGGTTTTCTTTCTTGTTCTAGGCTACTTTGGTAGTTTCTGTGTATACTTCCTATGTACTTAGGGGTGCCTTACGTTTTTTTTATAAAATTTTTATTACTTATGAAAAAATTATAGGCATTTGTCTTTCATGTTTGTTAGTAGCATCAATCTGTTAACAATGAGCAACCTTTGCATTGTTCTAATTTTGATATTAGGTGGACCTCTATATCAGTATAATGACCAGAACTTGTGCTTGTACCTTGGTATGACTATTGATGGAGCTAAAGATCAATGCATAAATCCTGAAGGCTTTGCTAGTTTCCTTGCTCTGCTTGAATCAATTCCTCTCCATGATACTGGTTCAAATTATGGATCATTTGAGTATGCAATGCCGGACTCAAGGTACATTTATTTTTCCTGCTTAATGACCTTTAGCCTTATCAAGCTTATATGTTAAAATGTCGCTTTGACATCATGAAATTATTTTAAAATTATACCTATCAAAAAAGAAAAAGACATTATCTTAAAGTACTTACATGTATAAATCTGCATTCAATGCACCTATATTATATTTAATTAATGTCTAAAATGATAGTCATTCCTATGAAAAAGTCTCTCTCTCTCTCTCTCTGACTTGAGGTTCACGAAAGAAAAAAACTCCCAGACAACTACTGTGCTTGAGGAGGGAAGAACCTCTGTACTTCCCTCCTCCTCTGCTTCATGAAGTCTCCACCAACTAGCCTCTCTGAGGCCTTATTCATCGTCTTTGGCGATCTATCTATGTCCTTTTTATGGCTCTTGTCCCCCAATATATCGGCGTCTGCTCCTTGCACCACTTTCTCCGACCGTCGCTCCCTCATAAAATTTGGGGTCCAAATCTTGGGTCTTTCAAGCCATATCTGTCTGCCTTCACCGCCAACGTGCTTCACAACTGTCACCCTCGGCCTTTTCACTCTCCATCGCCTCCCTCCGTGCCCCCGCGTGTCTCCCACACCGCTGAGCGTGTTCTCCACGATCTACCCTGCTGTCTTCCGATGTTGCTTTTTTGTTGGCTTTTGCCTGAAGTGCTGCTTATGGTTTTACTGTTTTCTGAGATGCAGATCTGTGCTCCCCCGCGTCAACTTCTTTCTGGTGGTTATTGTCATTTCCTTGTGGGGATTCAGGAAGGGTTGAGGGAATTTTTGAGGTTCATGTCCCTTTTTGTGCCATCTCTGGTATGCCATGTGAAATCGCCTTAACTGGCGGCCAATTTTCTTGGTGTTTGTGTCAAGAATTCATAGGCTCATGTCATTCATTTGACAAATTCCCTTTTAATTTTTGATTACCTGGTTTGATCTGGTTGTATTGGGGTTTATTGTTGGGTGGCTCAACAGTTTTTCTGTGTTTTTTTGGCGTAATCGTCCTTTCCCCCTTTCCTTCTTGTTGTTATATAAAAAAAAAAGCTCTAAAATAATACTAACACATTATTTAATCATCACAATAGCATTTGTGTGAAGCAGTAATTATCATGCCCTCACAATCTGAGATGCTCCTCATCAATGGAATATGATGATGACATGCAAATGCACTTTTTTGAACAATTCCATGCATGACGAGTATTAATTTAATTGGATTCCAATGGATATTATTGTCGGAGAAGTCAAGTAATTCGACAAGAAGGCCTCTTTGTCGCGAGTTATAAAATAAAGTTATGGGAATGACGACCGGAGAGCCGCTTCACCGCACCAAACATCTTGCCAAAAACGAATGTAGGACCCATTTCCAACCTTGTAGGAGACAGTTGGAGAAGTTACCCTAGCCGTTCCTAATATTCCTCCAAAGGCCCACCCTGTAGGCCGCTCTCTAGTTTCCTCTGAACACTAGCCCTTTCTCTGGATCTCATATTTCTTAATAATCACTTGTATCCATAGAAAATTATCTTATTGCACAAATCTCTAGAGCCCTTTACTCAGTAAAGCTTTATTAAACAACATGAGATTTTTAACACCCAATCCTCTAGGAATTGAGGAGCAAACAGTCTTCCAATTCGCCAAGTGAAACTTAGGCTCACTACGTATTCCATCCCATAAAATGTCCCTTTTGCTGTCATTCTCTCGTCGCTGATGGATTATCTTTTGCTATCAACAGTTGGATTGGGGTATGAATAGGGATTAGGCTGAGATGGAACGTTGCTTCTCTGCGGAAGCTAAAGGATTCTCCTTTTCAGCGAAAGCAGATGCTTCTGAGCTTCGCTTGGAGAGGAGGAAGGGCATTTGTGGGTTTATCTTTCTAGGTCTCTAGTTCTCTGTGTGGTTGATGGCCATAGTTGAAGAGGCATTGATAGATCGAGTGAAGGACTTCGTCAAGTATTTTCGAGAGGATGGGAAAGCTTTGATGGTTTGAGGGGGTGGGAACAAGGCCGGCCGTTACCTAGAGGTGGTTGCCTATGCTGAGGGTGGCCGAAAAGGGGCTATTTGGCTCCTTGAAGGCTGTGAGGGTTGGGGTTGGTCTCGGTTATGGGTGAGCTGCATTAGTTGCTAGATTTTCTCGAAGCAAAGGAGCGGTCGCTGGTTTTCGAGGAGCCTTTCACGGTGGGGAAACAAAAGGAGGATATTTCGTCCGGTCGTTCCTACGCGGCTGTGCTTCATTCGATGGATAGAGTTGATGAGAAGTCTGTGGGGTTTAAGCCAATGTTCATGATTTTGCTTGATCTAGGGGTCTCTGGTTCGTCGGCGGCCATCTACAGCATAGCAGCAAAGAAGAAGATAGCGACGCTATCTGTGACTCATGTCGATTTGTTTCCGACTGTGTTGGCGAATGGAGGTGAGGAGATGCGAATGGCGTTGAGCTGCTACGAATATGAACTTGGGCTCCCTGGTTCGTTGGCGGCTACTTTCACCGGTGCAACGGTGAAGACGATAGAGACGAAGGGTAGTTTCCTTGTTCGCTTAGTGAAGATGCTTCTAAGGCTGTGTCGATTTGAGCTGGATTGGGTCAGAGGATTTATGGGTAGTTTAGTTGGGTCGGGTTTGAAGCCCAAAGGCTTCATAGCCAAAGGATTTATGGGTTGTTTGGCTGGCAGCAAGAAGCCCATACAAGTTGTCTGGTAACGGTTTTAAGCTCCTTTTCAGATTTTCTCAGTAGGCCAATGGATCTAGGCGTGGATCGTCGGTTCAGGTAGGAGAGTTAGGGTCAGAGGTGCTGCCTTTGGTGTCTTTTGAAGATTCTCTCAAGGCTGAAGAGTTTTCTCCAGACCCGGGAAGCTTTGTTTTTGGGTCGGCTGATTTTGGTGTCATTCATTTAGGGGCAGCTGAGTTGGAAGAGCGGCTACGTCTCTTTTTTCCAGAGGCGTTGGTTTCAAAGCCGTTCCAACATTTTTATAGGAAGGCTAGGGAAGGTCGAGCAATGCATTTGGATGAGGGGTCATATGCTGATTCTGTGGCGGTGATGAGGGTTGATACTGCTGGTGTGTCTACTCATTTTCCTCTCTCGAGCGTTTCTTTTGCGTCAGAGCCGGGGGAACCCTTGAGCCCAAAGGAGTCTAAACTTCTACAGAGCTCGAGGACAGAGCTTATTGATGGAGGCAGCTCCTGTGAAGGTTGCTTCTAAGAAAACTTCTTCGGCGAGAGGTTTCTTACGGAGGGGATTTCTAAACCCGAGTTTGTCAGGGCAAGCTTCGCCTAAAGTGTCGGTCGCGTCGTCATATACTTTGGTTGTAAAGGAAGACGAGGCGGTAGGTGCTCCCTCTTTTGGGTAGTTACGTCACTCCAACCGCTGATAAGGATGAGAACCTTAGGGTGAACGGTCTGATCCAGTCTCAGAAGTGGCCGATAGGTTTTAATCCATCTAGGGAGGTGGTTGTTTGGGATCAGGGTGATGAGATCTGGGATGAGGAGGATGGTGTATCCCCTTTCCCCTTGGGTGTTTATCCGCTTGACATGCCTTTGGATTGGACGGCGGATCGTGAAGTAGATGAGGTTCTACTTTTGGCTATCTTGGATGCCAGTGTAAGCGAAAAGGAACTTCATTGGGAAACAATGGTTGCGCGTCAAAAGACCAAAGGTAGGGCGGATGTGTTGAATTTGAAAAGCTCCATTAATTATGACAATGATTACGCAACCTCCTAGCGTCAGAAAGGCAAGGCTCATATGATCAAGTGTTGAGTGCCTTTTGTGGGTCTTAGGTCTTTTGAATTTTTGGGCTTTTAGGGTCTCGCGGGTTTGTTGGGTCTCTTTCTTTTTAGGGCTGGTTTGGTTGTTCCCTTGTACTTATCATTTGCTTGTTCAAAATTCAGGCGTACGTCCTCTTGGATTTGTTGAACTTGTTCTACCATATTCTTGGTTGCTAAGCTTAAACCTGGGAGCTTCGGGAGCGAAACCAAGTCCAAAGCATGCTTAGGAGGTTTGGTGTAGACAATATCGAATGGCGATTTGCCCGTAGACCTGTTGCCCATTGCTTCGGCTTGTCTCCTGAGACGCATCTGAGCATGTTACTGAGGGTCTGGTTGGTCACCTCTGTCTGACCGTCGGTTTGCAGGTCACATGTGCTGTTGTACTTGAGTGACGTGTCAAACCTCCGCCACAAGGTTATCAAGAAGTAACTGAGGAACTTGACATCTCGGTTCGCCTTGATGGACTTGGGTATGCCATGCAATCGGACAACTTCTCTCAAGAAGAGATGGGCTATGTGGGAGGCATCAGAGGTCTTCTTGCAAGGGATGAAGTGTGTCATTTTGAAAAATCTATCCACTACTATGAAAACAGAGTCCATACCTCGTTAGGTCCTCAAGATTCCGAGCACGAAATCGATACTCAAGTCTTCCCATATGTTGTTGGGCACTGACAAGGGAGTGTACAACCCGGTGTTTTGCGCGTGGCCCTTCTCCGTTTGGCATACGAGACACTTATGCACAAACTTGCTGACATCACTTCTTACATGTGGCTAGTAGTAACGCTCGATTACTCTACCATGTAGTTCCCGCAAGATTTGTTCCTGTAGAGAGGTTTGAGGATGCACAGTTGATTCATCAGTACAAATACCCATCTTGAATGTGATAGTCTGCCGCCGGCTATTTGGACAGACACTTCTCCCATACTTCTTGAAAGTCAGTGTCCTCAGCATACAAATCTTTGAAGTGTTCAAAGCTTATGATCTTGGACTTTAACGTCACAAGTAAAGTTTCTCGTCGGCTCAATTTTGTTCTGCTGCCCCGACTTGTGCTTAATCCTAAAGGTAAACTTTTGCATGAAAGTTATCTGCCGAGCGTGCATTCGGTTCAACTTGCTTTGGATATTGACAAATTTCAATGCTTGATGGTCGCTATACAAAACAAACTCCTGTTGGATCAAATAATGTTCCCAATGCTTCAAAGCCTGGATAACGACATAGAATTCCAGCTCATAAGTAGTCCACTTATGCCGAGCCTCATTCATTTTCTAACTGAAGAACTCGACGGGCCGTCCTTGTGACAACACAACTCCTATACCCCTGATTGACGCATCACAATCCACCTCGAAGAGTTTATCAAAATTTGGTAACGCAAGTAAGGTGCCAAAGATAATCATTCTTTAATCACGACGAAACTAGTTTCTTGCTTTCCTCCCCATCGAAATTGCCCCTTCTTCATGCACTCAGTGATTGGAGCCACAATGCTACTAAAGTTCTTGATGAACCGTCAGAAGAAGGTTGCTAGCTCGTGGAAGCTACGGACGTGACCGACGGTAGTTAGGGTTGGCCATGCTCAAATTGCTTGGACCTTCTCCTCATCAACACGAATGTCGTCGGCCCGCACAACAAAGCCGAGGAACATCTTGTCCGTGAGAAAAGTACACTTCTTCAAATTGACGTACAACTTGTTGATCCTCAATACCAACAAGACTTCTCGCAATTGCTCCATGTTCTCGTCTATACTTTGACTGTAAACTAGGGATGTCATCAAAATATACAACGAAAAACTTATCGATAAATGGTTTCAAGGCTCGGTTCATCTTGCGCCTGAAGATGCTAGGTCCCTTGGATAGTCCGAATGGCATCACCAACAACTCGTACTCCTTCGTCTTGAAAGCCGTCTTCCATTCATCTCCCAGTTGGATCCTAATTTGGTGGTAGCCACTGTGAAGGTCAAGTTTAGAAAAGACCTTTGCTCTAGCCAGCATGTTGTTCAGCCATAGAATGGGGAAACGATACTTAACCGTAATTTTGTTGATGGCACGGCTGTCAACGCACATTCTCTAGCTTTCATCCTTCTTTGGTATGGGTAATGCAGGTACCGCGCATGGACTCATGGTCTCCTTAAGTAAGCCTTTGCGGATAAGATCCTCCATTTGATCTTGTAGAATTTTATGCTTGTCGGGACTCATACGATAATGTGGCAAATCGGGAAGACTGGCACCTGACACCAAATTGATGTGGTGCTAAATATCTCGCAAGAGGGGCAACCTAGTTGGTAGTTCGACTGGTATGAGATTCCCAAATTCTTCCAACAACTAATGTATTGTTGTCGGGATGGTTGGAGTAGTTTGTACCACCTCCTCATCTTTGACCACCAACGTCAAGAACTCTTCGGCTCCCTCCGCATCATCCATGAATTGTCCTTCACCGACGGTGAGAGAAGACATCCCGCCTGATGTAGTTGCTTTGGGAAGAGGCTATTGCTTCCAGTTGATACTTATATGATCTTCATCCTGTGCCACCAGAATAAGTACGTGTTGTCACGTCCCTTATATGTGGCGTCCAAGTCATACTGCCACGATCTTCCCAATAGTATGTGATAGGCGTCCATTTCCACAACATTGCAGATAACCTCATCCCTATAAGATTTACCAATTGAAAAGGGGATTCGACATGTATCAGTTACCCGTGTCTCGGTTCCCTTCTTGATCCAACTGATCTTGTAGGGATTTGGGTGTCTCTTCGTCTTCAACTGCAAGGAGGCTACAAGGGCTTTGGAGATGATGTTTTCGCAACTTCCACTGTCAACTATCAAGTTGCACACTTTTTGGTTGATAGTGCAATGAGTCTTGAAGATGTTGTGCCCATGCGTTCTATCCTCATGCTTCGGTGTTAGCAAGACTCATTGGACGATGCAATCAACAAATTCCTTGTCGTCTCCTTCTGCGAATTCTCCACCAGTCCCGTCGATGTTAGCAAGACCTGTTAGCAGATCCTCCTCTTTAGTCCCATCAGTTTCTTCATACGGTTCTCCCTCTTTGTTTGCCAGCTCCACCATGTTCACTGTCCTCTGGGTTGGACACTTGTTTGAACAATGACCCGGTTGGCCACAACGAAAACACTTTCCGAGCATCGGCCGTGCATAAGGGTTGCTATGGTTGCGGCTCTTTCCTTGAGGTTGGACGGTAGCTCCCTTAGGTGCTTAAGTACTGCTGCTCTCACCTTGTGACTGCCAAACTTGTGGGGCTTGTTGCTGGCTCGGCGGTATATGGGATTTAGTTGTCTTCACCATTTGTCTGAAAGGTGGTGGTCGTGTGGGTTGACGTGCTAGCTGCATCTCTATTTTCATAGCAAGGTTGACCGCCTTTGATAGTGTCTAGGTGGAATGTAGGGTGACTTGATCTTGAATGGTTAGTCATAGCCCACCGACGTACCGTGCAACCTGTTGCCCTTCCGCCTCTGAGAGGTTTTTTCGTGAATCCAATCGACAGAACTCTTCCGTATAATCTGTCACAGGCCTAGTTCCATGTCAACAATTTTGACATTGTTGGTAAAGGATTTGCTCATAATTCGGGGGTAGGAATCGAGTACTTATCAATCTCTTCATCTTGAGCCAAGTACAGACCGACTACTTACCTTGCCTCCGTCGATTACTCTGCGTTTGCTCCCACCATGCTGAAGCGCCACCGCGTAGTTTGTATGCCACTAACTTCACCTAATGCGTGTCTTTAATCTGCATATAATTGAAGAAGTTCTGTACCTAGAGAATCCAATCAAGGAAATTCTCAATGTGGAGATGGCCATTGAAACAAGGAAGGTCAATCTTGACTCGAAAGCTGTGAGGGTTTTCCTGCCTCCTTCGACCACCATCATCATCCTCCTCTTCGAAGCCTTCATCTTGTTCCTCACTAGATATCACTTAGAAGGCTTGGTGCCTTCGTCGACGTTCAGGGCTAATATCTCCACCTGAATGGCCACGTGCCTCTTTGTTGGCGCTATTCTGGTTGCGATTATGGTTCCTGTTGCACTGATCATGGGCGTCAACAGCTGCCCAAAGGGCCTGCACTCCACGTTTTTCGTTGTCAGAGTGGTTGCCTTCGTTTCCATCATTTGCCATCAGACTAGGATAGTCAAGGCTCTGATACCAATAGATGTAGCAAGAAATGATAAATGTAAAAGAGAAACTGTGTTCTCAATACACACAATCAACACACACGTTGATAGAATAACTTGACAATATTGTTGATGGCAAAAACTATTTATTCCAATACAATTTGTTCCAAACTTATAGTAAAACCCTAAGGCTACGAAAGGTAATAAAATCCTCCTAAGAATGGAAATAAAACAAAGAAGCAAAATATGAAAATACTTGGTGCCAAAGGATATTCCAAATTTATGGAAATACTTGGTGCCAAAGGAAAGTCATATTAGGAATAATATAATAACTAAAATAATACTTGACGACAAAGGAAATCTAAATATGAGAATCTTCTAGACGAGGAATCAGGAAATTTAGGACAGATTATTATTGTAAAATAAAAGAATATTAGGGTAAAATGCCTTAGCACTTGAGGCTTAGGTATTGTATTGATATAGTATTTATAGATTTATACAGGGTGCCGTGTATATGGCATTCTATAATTACATAGGTTGAATATGGTAAGTCGTATCCTGTCCTGGAAGGCAATATAGCCGTTGGTGTGTATCGAGAGGAATAGGATTAATGAGAGGATCCGGAGATATGCTAGCTGTAGGAGGTCTGATATGGTGAGAAGATCTTGTTGTCTAGCTGAGGGAAGCTTCCTTGAATCATGGCTGATTTGTGTAGATGTTGTCTGCTGTCAATCGGTGTGATTGTGTTGTATGAGTTTACTGTAGTATCCTTAACACCTCCCGCAAATTGATGGGAGGAAGGATTGGAAGTTTGTCACTCAAGAAGCAGAATCAATCGGCGGTGAGGCCCTTGGTGAAGAGGTCAGCTACTTGATCAAGTGTGGAGAGGTAGCGAAGCTGAATGTCCTTGTTGGTAACCTTCTTCTGGATGAAGTAGACGTTGACTTAGATATGTTTTGTGTGGGCATGCGACATGGGGTTGGATGCTAGGGCTAGGGCGCTTGAATTATTACACCAGATGATTGGTGGTGAAGGTAATGAGAGCTGTAATTCGCAGAAGAGCATGTGGAGCTAGTAGAGGTCGGTAGTGTGAGGGACATGGCGCGATACTCGGCTTCAATGCTGGATCTTGATACGGCATACTACTTCTTGGCAGACAATGAGATGAGGTTTGGGCCAAAGAGCATACCATACCTGGTTGTGAAGCACCGATCGTCGGGATTTCCTGCCCAGTAGGAGTCGCAGAATCCAGTGAGTGTGAAGGGGCCTTTGGTGAAGTAGAGGCTTGAGTCTACGGTGCTTTTCAAGTAACGAAGGACAAGCTTTGCGGCTGTCCAGTGGACTGAAGTAGGGGCATGCATGTGCTGGCAGAGCTGATTGACAGAGTATGCGATGTCCGGACGAGTGAGTGTGACATACTGGAGAGCACCGACGATGTGGCGATATTTTGATGGGTTGGGGAGCACTTCCCCTGCGAACTTTGACATTTTGGAGCCAACAGTGCAGGGTGTGCGGTAGGGCTTGGAGTCTGTCATTCCAGCACGGTTGAGGAGGTCCTAAATGTATTTGGATTGCCAGAGATGGGGGCCAGTGGAGTCCCGAATGGTTTGGATGCCGAGGAAGTAGGAGAGAGAGCCGAGGTCCTTCATTGCAAAGCCAACCTGGAGTTTGGCAATAATAGTCTGCATGGTGGCCTCATTGTTACCTGTGACAATGATATCATCTATGTAGACTAAGAGGAAAATGTGAGAATCGTTAGTGTGATAAACAAATAGGGAAGGATCAACTTGAGAGCTAGAGAAACCAATTTCTAATAAAGTATGAGAGCCGTGTGAACCATGCCCGAGGGGCTTGTTTTAGACCATAGAGAGCTTTGTGCAATTTGCGCACATAGTTAGGGAACTTAGGATCCACAAACCCTTGGGGTTGTTCCATGTATACATCCTCATGAAGGAAACGATGAAGAAATGCTTTGGAGATATCCAATTGTTTGATTTTCCAATCAAACTGGGCGGCCAAAGCTAAAAGTAACTTGATTGTAGCTGGTTTAATGACTGGACTAAAAGTGTCATGATAGTCAATAGCACAAAGTGTTGAAACGTAGAGGAAGAAGAATTATTCTTATTACTTGATGATCTCATGCGATTACATCATATAAATAGAGAAACCCTACGAACTAATATGGAAAGAAAATAGGCAATACAATTAGAATAAAATCAGAGAATAAAATGTAATATGGTAAGATCCAATGTGGAAAGGTCCGTTATTTTCAACACTCCCCCTCAAGCTGAGGCATAGCTGTCTCGCATGCCCAGCTTGGATAAGGATGAATGAAGAGTACCACTAGAAACATCCTTTGTCAACATACCCGCCAATTGTTCTCCAGTCTTCACATATGGTGTGTAGATGATACCTTCTCTGAGTTTTTCTTTAATGAAGTGTCAATCAATCTCAACATGTTTGGTTTGGTCAAGTTGGATTGGATTATGAGTAATACTGATGGCTGCCTTGTTGTCACAATACAATCGCATTGAGTCCTTGGAGTCAAACCCAAGCTCTGTGAAAAGTATTTTCAACCATAATATTTCATACACTCCTTGAGCCATAGCTCTAAATTCTGCCTCTGCATTAGATCTGGCAACCACAGACTGTTTCTTGCTCTGTCATGTAACCAAATTACCTCCCATAAATGTCCAATAACCTGATGTAGACCTTCGATCAGTAATCGAGCCAGCCCAATTTGCATCTGTATAGGCTTCTATTTTCAAATGATCATGTTGAGAAAACAACAGTCCCTTATCCGGTGAGGATTTTAAGTGGCGAAGAATATGATAAACAGCTTCCATGTGAGGCTCTCGCGGAGAATGCATGAATTGACTCACCACACTAACAACATATGTAATGTCTAGACGGGTATGGGGTAGATAAATCAATCGCCCAACCAATCGCTGATATCTGCCCTTATCCACCAAGGGGCTTTTGCCACATTCTCCCAGTTTAACATTTACCTCTACTGGATTGTCAGTAGCTTTACACCCGAGCATTCCTGTTTCTTTAAGAAGATCAAGTATGTATTTTCGTTGGGAGATAAATATACCATGCTTTGACCTTGCTACTTCAATGCCTAGAAAGTACTTCAAAGTCCCCAAGTCTTTTATTTGAAACTCATTTGCAAGGCGATGTTTTAAGTTCTGCATCTCCCCATCATCATTGCCTGTCAAGACAATATCATCAACATACACAATTAAAGCTGTTACCTTTCCTTGAGAGGAATGCTTGATGAAAAGTGTATGATTAGCTTAACTTTGCTTGTAACCAAATCTCTGCATAGCTTGGGAAAACCGCTCAAACCATTCTCTTGGAGATTGTTTCAGGCCATACAAAGCCTTCTTTAGTTTGCACATTTTTCCTGTTGAGGACGAATCTTCCAATCCAGGGGGAATTTCCATGTAAACTTCTTCTTCTATGTCTCCATGAAGAAATGCATTTTTTTACATCAAATTGATGTAGAGGCCAATTTAAGTTTGCATCTATAGATAATAGAGCCCTAATTGAGTTCATTTTTGCTACAGGTGCAAATGTTTCCTCATAATCAATCCCATAGGTCTGGGTAAAGCCTTTTGCAACAAGTATAGCTTTGTATCGTTCCACAGAACCATTGGCCTTATACTTGATAGTGAACACCCACTTGCAGCCAACAGCCTTCTTTCCATTAGGTAATTTGACCAAATCCCAAGTCTTGTTCTTGTGAAGAGCTTCCATTTCTTCATGCATCTCTATCCTCCATTTTGGATCATTAAGTGCCTCCTGTAGATTTCTAGGAACAGACACAGAAGACAATTTGGATACAAAAGAACGATATGGTGAAGAGAGATGTTGATAAGAAACAAAATCAGACACTGGATGGTGTGTACATGACCTAACTCCTTTGCGTTGTGCAACTGGCAGACTTGTATCATTAACAACAGGTATTACAGAATTCATATCAAAAGTAGACTGAGTAGTACTTGAAGGAATAGTACCTGAGCCCGAATCAGATGTTTGGCATGAAGCATCAGGAATGGTCTTAGCTTTCTGGCGTCTGGAGTAAACTCTCAACTCTTCCACAGGTGGTGCACATGGCTGATCAGTAGGTTTAGTTGGAGACTCATTAGTAACATGTTGTTGCTCCGGCTCTGGCATAGGAGTAGGGATAGGTAACAGACTCAAAAAAATCCTCATCCTTTTCAATCTGACTCTCCCCTTGAAGAGGAGTAGGGGTAGACGAGAAGTAGGATTGTTGCTCAAAGAAAGTAACATCCATAGAGACAAAGTATTTTCTGGATGGAGGGTGGTAACATTTGTACCCCTTTTGAGTGGGAGAGTAGCCAACATAGACACATTTGAGGGATCTGGGGTCTAACTTACTCCTAGTAGGACCGTGAATATGGACAAAGCAAACACAACCAAAAACTTTTGGAGAAACACCTTTTGCAGTAGAGAGAAGTGGGGACAACACCTTAAGGGGTGTTTGGAAATCTAGAACTCGAGAAGGCATCTTATTGATGAGATATGTAGCAGTGAGTAAGGCGTCCCCCCAATAAGATTTAGGAACATGCGTGTCAAGCATAAGGGAACGAGTCACCTCTAACAGGTGCCGATTTTTCCGTTCAGCCACACCATTTTGCTGCGGAGTATTAACACACGTGGTTTGGTGGATAATGCCGTGTTTGCAAAAATAGGCCTCGAGATTACTAGACATATATTTGCCCTCATTGTCAGAGCGAACAATTTTAATCGTGGCATTGAATTGAGTTTGAACCATCTTATAAAACATTTGAAACACAGAAAACACATTACGTTTGTCCTTTAACAAGTAGACCCATGTGGTTCGGTAAAAATCATCAATAAAAGACACAAACTACCGATAACCAGATAAAGAAACCACTCGTGAAGGACCTCACACATCAGTATGAATAAGAACAAAAGGTGCATCACTTTTATTGATACTTGCAAAAATAATGTAGGAAACATGCATTGCAAAATTAAAAACGAAGGATGCCCTAAACGTTGATGCCAGAGCCAGATTCTAGCTGCCGAGTCATCCGCCCGAACTGTATGATAAGCCTGTATGAGCCGACCATGTGTGTCGGGCTGAGAGTCCAGATAGTAAAGGCCATCCTTCAAACTACCATTGCCAATCATCTTCCCTGTGGCTAGGTCCTGAAAGAAGCAATAGTAAGAGTAAAAGATGACAAGACAATTCAGCTCAGTGGTAATACGTGCAATGGATAAAAGATGGGACATGAAGAATAGAGGCCAAGGTCATAGAAGGGGTCACAGAAACAGATCATTTACCCGATACTGGCGACAAAGAACCATTAGCTATTCTAACTTTGTCTTTGGCTGAACAAGGATTATATGACAAAAATAAAGGAGACATACCAGTCATATGATCAGAGGCACCTGAGTGAAAGACCCACGGATCATCAGGTGGAGTAGCAGATGCATTCAGAGTAGTGGCCGAATTACCTGTAAGAGCGGAGGATGATGCTGCAGTAGTAGGTGTGTTCAATCAAGACATAAGTCGACGGAGTGCTTCTACTAGAAAATTCTTTGTCTCTATGGATGTTACTTTCTTTGAGCAACAATCTTACTTCTCGCCCATCCCTACTCTTCAGGGGTAGAGTCAAATTGAAGAGGATGAGGATTTTTTGAGTTCGTTACCTATCCCTACTCCTATGCTAGAGCCAGAGCAACACGCGCCGCCGCTCACATCCGCCGATAGGTCTCAAAAACTTCAAGATGAACCAACACTCGCCGAACAAAACAAGGAAAGCCACCTTGTTTGCAATTGGTCCATCAAACACACCAAGTAGTCTTCGGGATGGAACAGTGTTCACGTTGGGTTCACTAAAAAACACCGCTTTGTCGGAGGACCAGCCCATAATCCGCTGTTAATACCTTCTGTGGGTTGTGCGACCTAGATTATGGTGAGCCACATCTAGTTGCACAATCCCAAAGGGAAGGCGCGGCAGAGAAAATTAGGAAACGAACGTAGAACCCAATCACCCAGAAACGAATGAAACCCTAGGTTGGCTCTGATACCATGTTGAAACGTAGAGGAAGAAGAATTATTCTTATTACTTGATGATCTCATGCGTTTACATTGTTTAAATAGAGAAACCCTACGAACTAATATGGAAAGAAAATAGGCAATACAATCAGAATAAAATCAGAGAATAAAATGTAATATGGTAAGACCCAATATGGACAGGTCTGTTATTTTCAACACAAAATTGATCGAAGCCTTTGACGACTAAGCGAGCCTTGCATGATTAAACTATTATAACAATGGAATGTCTAAAATGTAAGATATAATATTAAATATTTTCAAGTAAAAACAATAGTATCCAAATTAAATAAAACATGAAGTATTAGGCCACCTACAATACAAATGAAGAAACAGTTGCAGCTAACCTGTCTAAAAGACCTTCCTGTAGTACAAGCACAATACCATACTTCTTCAAGGAAGAAATACCAAATCCCTTAACCACCCCAGCAAGTCCAAAAGCTTTTTGCGGACAACATTGTGGTGTAAAGGGTGGGGACGTAAGGACCAGGTTTGGTTGGATAACAAAGCTTGGAATTCAGCTGTCATGGCAGCAACCCATTCGGGTTTGGAGGGTTCAGGGGGAAGGGTGACACTGGTATAGGTAAGAAGAGGATGTTTGCTGGGAAGGAATGAGGTGAAATCAGGAAAGGATCGGGGTTTGGAGGACCCTGTTTGGGATTGAGTGACAGGTCGGTTGATTGGGGCAGCAAGGTGGATAGGAACGGAGGGGGGCAGGGGAGGAGGACTGGGAGGAGCTGAGGAGATTTGGACCGGAGTTGCAGGCAGGTGGGGGAGTGAAGGATAGGCAGGTGGGTAAGCAGGGGTAGGGTCAGGGAGTAGTGGATAAGAATTAGTGATAATTGGGGCAGGAGAAGGAGGTGGGGTGGTGGACTGGGATGGGGAAGGTGGGTAAGTGGAGAGGTTGGCTGGTTGAAAAAGGATTGGTGTACCCGGAGGGGTGGTAATACTGCAAGTGCCTTGTGTGAGGATGGTACCCTTGGCAGGGAATTTAGATTCATCAAATACGACGTTGCGGGAAAGGTAACTTTTTGAGAGTTGGGTTCAAGATAGTGGTAGCCGCGTTGATTTGCGCCATGCCCGAGGAAGATGCAAGGTTTGCTTCGAAAGGTTAATTTGTGAGTTGCATAAGGGCGGAGAAGGGGATAGCATAGGCAACCAAAGATGCGGAGCAGGGTGTAATCAGGTTCTTTCTTGAATAATTTGGAAAAGGGAGATTGGTTATTTAAAACAGATGAGGGTAATCGGTTAATGAGGAAAACAGAGGTTAGAAAAGCATCAACCCAGTACTTAGGGGGTAGATTGGATTGTGCAAGGAGGGTTAAGCCGGTTTCTAGGATATGATGTTGCTTCCTCTCAGCAATACCATTTTGCTGAGAGGTGTGAGGGCATGTGAGACGATGGAAGATGCCATGTTGGCTTAAGAATTGTTTGAAGGCAGTAGAGGTGTATTCTCTACCATTATCGGATTGGAGGTACTTGATTTTGGTCTCAAATAAGTTTTCAACTAGTAATTTAATAAAACAGGAAAGAACTTCACTTTTATTGATTAAGGGATACAGTCAAGAGAACTGGTTGTATTCATCAACAAACACAACATATTTTTCATCCACTCAGAGATGGCACGGGGGAGGTCCATGCATTTGAGTGAACGACTTCTAAGGGATTACTAGAACTCCTAATAGATGGGGAAAATGGTAACTGCTTGGACTTGCCAAGTTGACAGGACTCACACACTATAGATGGACTGATAGAACCAACTAGAGGAAGGTGTTGGTGACGAAGGAGGTGCTGGAAAACAGAAGCAGACGGGTGGCCTAGTTGTTGATGCCAAACCATGTCAATAGTTTTTACACCAAGAAGAGCAGTAAACCCGCGAGTTTTATTCATAGATTGAGGATGCAACTGGATGGGGTACAACCCATTTTTACTGGGCCCGTGGAGCAGAATCGTTCCTGTTAGATTGTACTTCACAGTGAAATCAACATTAGTTAGTGCAAACCAACATTTATTATCTTTGCAGAACTTATTAATGGAAAGTAAATTGGCGGATGTGGAGGGGCAATGCTGAATATTTGAGAGCAGAAAATTAGGAGAGTAAGAAGTATGAGATTTAACAAGAGTGGAACCAGTGTTTTGAATATCCAAACCTGCACCATTGCCTACTCCAACAGTGTCTGGACCATCTAAGGGTTGAGGATCGGTGAGAAGGGAAGAATCAGCTGTGACATGGGTATTTGCACCAGAATCGGCTAGCCATTTGTGATTGGCAAACTCTTCATTTGTCTGAGCAGTCATGGCAGCAAGTTGCATGGGTGGATGGCGACCTTGGTAGGCGTAGTCCATGTGATGATAGCAATCCATGGCACAATGACTACTCTTGCCACAAATCTAACAAGGGGAGTACTAGCGTGGAGGTGGGGTAATACTAAAGAGGGAGTGGTCAGTGGAGACTTGGGTTTGTGGTTGAGGCGGATTCCTTGGGGAAAAAGAAGAGGTTTGATATGGGTTGTGTGGAGATGGGTGCCGATTTGGCCAGGAGGTTTGGGGAAAAATATGGGTTTGCGGAAGGTGTTGGGGCTGTTTTGGAAGGTGTTGGGACTGTAAGGTTGTTTGGATCTGTGGGCATGAAGGGCAAAGGAACCTGCTTCAAGAGTGAGAGCTTGCTGTTGATTCTAGAGGAGGATTTCGTGGCTAAGCAACTCAGATTGTAAATCATGAAAAGTGGTCTCACGATCACGTAGGGTAAAGGTAGTAGTAACAAAAGAATTGAAAGTAGGGTTTATACCATTAATGATGAGTGAGATAAGGTCGTCATCATCAACGGGGTTACCTACGGCAGAGAGCTCATCAGCCCAAGCTTTGGCTTGATTGAGATATTCGGTGTAGGTCTTATTCCCTTGCTGCAAGCTTTGCAACTGACGCTTGAGGTGGGAAATTCTGGATCTGGATTGTGCGGCAAAACGTGTTGCCAGGTTGCTCCAGGCAAGCCGTGATGTGTTTAAACCGTACATCGACGGCACCAAGGAAGGAGCAAGAGAACAGATGATGAGATTTAGTAATTGTTGATCTCTGTGCAGCCATGAAACATAGGCTGGATTTGGGATTTGAGCATCACCAGCTGCATTGGCGATGAGTTTTGGAGGACAAGGGTCTATTCCATCAAGTAAATCTTGGAGATCATAATCACACATAATGGGCTGGAATTGAGCAACTCATCCGAGATAGTTAGGTCCTTCCAGTTTAATGCTTCCAAGCTGTGTAATGTTGGGCATCAAGGAGGTGAAATCAAACGCTGCGGAAGTGGCCATGGAAAAGCGTTGGCTATTGGGAGGCTTTGATACCATGTAAAGTAAAAGAATATTAGGGTAAAATGCCTTAGCACTTGATGCTTAGGTACTGTATTGATGCAGTATTTATAGATTTATACAAGGTGCCGTGTATATGGCATTCTATAATTACATAGGTTGAATATGGTAAGTAGTATCCTGTCCTGGAAGGCAATATATCCGTTGGTGTGTATCGAGAGGAATAGGATTAATGAGAGGATCCGGAGATATGCTTGCTGTAGGAGGCCTGATATGGTGAGAAGATCCTATTGTCCAGTTGAGGGAAGCTTCCTTGAATCACGGCTGATTTGTGTAGATGTTGTCTGCTGTCAATTGGTGTGATTGTGTTGTGAGTTTACTGTAGTATCCTCAACAATTATGCAGAATATCTTACAAATTACAATTTGTCAATAGTCTCTTCTTTCCTTCTTGATCATTAAACCTGTTGGCAATCGACACATCAGAAAATAACCCGGCGGTATTTTGGGTCGGCTGGGGCTGTTGGTACTTTGGGTTCGGCGGGGTCTGATGATTACTTGGGCCCGACGGACTGTCCTACATCAAATTACTTTACTGCTGACCCAAGTAGGCACTTTGAGCATCCCTGAACTTTCAAACGAAACCCCCGCTGAATTCCACCCTAGCCACATCGTCAATCGTTCAGAGTAGCCAAAGTGCTCCTCTCCCCATAAAGATTGTGCTTAGATACCCTTTTTCCACTATTATGAGCCTAAAGGAGTAAACCCACACAAACACTGCTTTAGACCTCAACGAAAACCTCAACCCATGACGTCCAATCGTCCAAACAAAACCAGAGATGCTCAAAAATAAAGAAGACCTACACTCCCGCAGAGAAACACGCAAGACGCTCCCTCTCGCGCCGGAGTGAACACTTATAGGAATCTGGCCGCAAAATTATGAGTACACACCTCGATATTCACATGCAAGAGCAGCTTTAATGGGCTGAGCTCTAATGAGCTTCTGTGTATTTCTCCTGGGGCCAATGCAAATTGAACGTAAAACCTCAAGAAAAGCTGTTACTTTGAACAGTGTCAGACAAAAAGAAAAGAAAAATGTAGGTGAAAAAGGTGGTTTTCTCGCATAAGAGGAATGTTCCAATTTAGCTGACAATGCTGGAGAAATAACATTGCAATTCAACAAGACATTTTAAGTAAATGCAGCCACAAGGAAATAACCTGATACTGAATTTTCAGAATGTCATGTATCAACATTTTATTGGACTATTATTTCAGAAATATGTTGGCTATGTTCCTTACATGGATGTGAGCATAGCATGATGTGACAAAACATGGGCTCCGTGTTGGTGATGGTGTGCTATTATTGCTTACTGATGCATTCGTCATTCAAGTAGTGCCAGGTTACTATGGGCCATTTATGGCCTGGAATGTTTCATTGTATGTAAACAAAATTGAGAGAAGAAAATCAATTTCTTTATTTTTGTTATTTTCTCTGTTATGCATGAAGTTGACACTCTTCTTTGTGTTCTTTGAGAAGAGACTCCTAAGACACTCTGTCCTTCGTGGCTGTTAGGTACACACTAAAGAAGAGGTTTGGCCGTGGATCCTATGGTGAAGTGTGGTTGGCTTTTCATTGGGATTGTCGCCAAGGAAGCAACAGTTCAAACCATGTTGGAAAAAACAAAAACATCTCATCTAATTGTTGTTTCAACTCAAATTGTAGTTCATCGACTGAAAATTGTCAGGCTGGTCCTTCTGATCAGAACATGTTCATTTTGAAACGTATAATGGTAATAATTTTTGTGAACTAAAATTTGATCTCAACAATTCCATTTAGATCCAAGTTTGAGTCTTTTCCTTTTTACAACAGTTTTATCCTCTTATGTTTTATGTATTAGGATTATAGCATGAATGACTATTTTTGCTCATCATACTAGGTGGAGAGAGGGCCTGCTGTTTACTTAAGTGGTCTACGGGAGAAGTATTTTGGTGAGGTTTTCCAAAATGCCTCCAAGTGCCTTGGAGGTTTGTTATCAGCTGGAATATCAAATTCTGTTGTGGAAGAATCAGGCGTGGGTTTATCTGACCTATTAGAAACAACCAAATCAATGGTGCATCAAAACCCTTGGAGTTTTGAAAATGTACTTCCGAACAAATTTAGACTGAAAAGAGCTACAAAAGAAGAAGGTCTGAACCATATTGCAAGATATGTAGAGTCTTTTGAGTCTCGATCTAATGAAATATGGCTTGTATTTCGTCATGAGGGTGTGTCCTTGTCCAAGCTTATGTATACTGTCGAAGATGTAGATAATCATGCCGATGGAGAAAGGGTTGAACAAGTAAAACATGTTCAAATATTGCGTCCCTCAAAATGGTGGCATTGGTTGAAGACTACGGAAGCAGGACAAGAGGAAATGCGCAGTCTTATGTGGCAGTTGGTACGTCTACAATACAGGTTTCAGATTACATTCTACATCATAAGTTTGTGTTTGGATTATGTAATGCCAAATCGGTCCATTTTTAGCCTTTTTCTTTTCTTTCTTTCCTTTTTTATTTTTATTTTTTATTTTTATTTTATTTTTTAACTGCGCACTCATTTAGATACCTGAAAGTACAAACTTTTTCATGTGATCAGTTGTTGGGGATCAAGTCCTGTCATGACCGCAATATCACCCACAGGGATATCAAACCTGGTGAGGACATCAGCGCCTTATGTTAGAGCCAATTATCGAGTAAAATGATACAGACATACATAATATTATGATACATGAATATATTTAGAGAGCCCCTTTGATAAGGATGGGCTGTAAAACTCAACTTTTACAACCTCCAATGAGATATTGACACATTATCTAAACACACACTACACATTAGACATAAAAACACCGGATTTTATACCAAAATACTGGATTTTCTTTTTTCTTTTTTCCTGCTTGCGCAGGAGCTCTCTTGCGCAGGAAAAGTTTCCTGCACGAGAGCTCCTCTCTCTCTTTTGTAGTGGCTGCTCTCGTTTCTTTTTTTTCTGTGTACTCTTTCAGTTCCAAATCAATTTTCTCCATCTAAGTTCCCTATAACCTGTGTACTCTTTTCGCACAGTGGCACTTACCATTTCAGCCTCAATTCATTGAGTCTAGGAATTTTCATGAAAACTTGCAGTGGGTCGTAGAGGGAGAGATTGAAAATGGGGTTATTGAAAAAGGATTGGGTGTTTTTATGTCTATTGTATTTTGTGGTTTTTAATGACTTGTCCACTTATAATTGGTTGCTGTAAAATAAGGGATTTACAGCCCATTCGAATAGAAGGTATTCCCATATATTTAACATTGTTATCATTAGAGTAATCAGTTGGCTGGAATTGGTTGATCAAAGCTCCATTAGTCTTTTTTTTTTTTCCTCCTGTTGGTCAATCCGAATTCTTTATATCATAATCGTCCAGCATTAGCCTCTTCTTTGGTTAAGAAAAGAATTAGCCAGAAAACAAACTGGCATAAAATTTGGTTTTCTGATAAAATGCATTCTTAAATTTGTGGAGTTACTTCCAGTCTCAATTTGTCTTTTATGCCTGTTAGAAGCCTGTATTTCAGTGGTGCAATACACTAACACACATTTATATAAAATGAAAATCATCTTTTGTGGTCACTTGTCTTTTAAAATTTTCTTTTATCATGATTTTGCATTACTAATTGAAGGGATTATTATTTGGCAGAATATGCTAACAATAAATGCTTTTATATTTGAAAGAGAACATGGTTATATGCTTTGAAGATCAGGAGACAGGGAGATGCCTAATAGGAAGTCCAAGTGGAGATAAGAATTTCACCACCAAAATGTACGGTTGAGTATATGTTACTGTTATTGTATTTAACCTGTAATTTTCTTTTCGGTTGAAAGTTGTTTCTAAATGTCATTAGCTTCTACTCATTGACCATTATTAGAGACTCAAAGTATACATGCTTTTGATGAACTTTTGTTTGTAATTTGAAAATTTTATTGACTTCAGCATATTTATGTATGTTTGTGATAGATGTCATCATAAATGCGTACATATGTATGTACATATATATGTATGTACGCATGCATCGATATGTATTATTGGTGAGCAGGTATCTCCTTATTTATCGAATGAATTATGTATAAACTGTTGATGTCTTACCTCATACTTAGCAAAAGTCTTGAAAAGAAAGTTGGAGGTGATACTAAGGGGGATGATAACTGCCACTGACGTATGTGATTTGTGACTTGTATCTCCAGGCAATGACTCGACCCGTATTCTGATCCTCATTCCTTTCACCACCTCAGACTTACCCAAAAAAGAAAAAAAAAAAGAAAAAGAAAAAGAAAAAGAATGAAAGAACTGTTAAACCCTAAGAACCTGGCTCTAATACTATGTCGAGATTAGAGTTTGTACAAAATAAGTGTAAAAGCCAATTGTAGCTTTTAATATATATATGAGAAAAATGATACAATAATAACATGAATACCCTTTGACAATCTTATATTGTATATGTACATATTTAGAGGAAGCATAATTTTAATATCATGCTTATTGTGCAATTTATGACATACCCAATGATAACATTTTAATCTGTTGCTGTCTTATAACTATGTTTTATTTTGTGACCCTTTAGAAGCTCTGAAGTTTGTTGCATGCTTTAGTTACCCATATTTGGTTGCCTCCTAATTTGACAATATTTACATTCAATGGTCCCCCCTCCCCTCCTTTCCAAAATAATATTAATTAAGAAAAGAATAGTAAGGTTGCGTCTTACACCTTTAGAGACGTGCACTGGTCGTTTTCTGCATCAACAAGAAATAAATGATTAGGTTGACTGTTTAACCTTTGCAGCATCAAAGCAAGGTTATTGCGAATGCTTGAAATATGATTCTGCTTGTGCCTGTTTGATGTGTAATAATGTTGCTGAACCTATGTTGTTTTTGTCCTTATCCATGTTGTGAAATGGATTTAATGCCTTTTTCTCCAATTCATTAGGCGCATTATTGACTTTGGTAGTGCAATAGACGAATTCACAATGAAGCATTTATATGGTTCGATGGGACCTTCTAGGTATCTCTTTTCTCTTTTGAAGCTTTTTACTTCTGCTGTTTCTATGTTTTAGTATCTCAGTTATTGTCGTGATGCATATCTTCATTTTTGGGTTTCTTCAGAGCTGAACAAACTTATGAGTATGCTCCACCTGAAGCTTTGCTTAATGCGAGTTTCTATCACGAGCCAATAAGCACAATGTTGAAGTATGCCAATCTTCAATATAATCAATATGAAAAGTTAGCATTCTTGGATTTAATATCATATCATATCTATTGTTGGACTGAGAATCATCATTACTTGCTTTATTTGACAGGTATGATATGTGGAGCGTTGGTGTTGTGATGTTAGAATTGATCTTAGGGTCACCGAATGTTTTTCAGATAAGTGATTTAACACTTGCTCTTTTAGACCAGCATCTTAAGGGTTGGGATGAAGGCTTAAAAGAGCTTGCATATAAGTGAGTTTTGCTCTTGAGAAGACTTTAAGATTGTTAAATATTCAAATTCTTCTTGAGAATAAAATTTGGATGGCTCTCAGTGATAGTATTGCATCTGTTAGAAACAACCATTGGCATGCCTGAAATGAAATTTTGATAGATTGCGATTTCTGATATTGAGATGACTCTGATCTAGGTGCAAGGCAGTACAGCAATGTTGCAGTAATCAACATAATTATCTATAGCTGCATCACATGTAATACTAAAATTAACTATGTTGAAATGCTGAGAAATGTTTAGGCATGATTGTTACTTTATTTTGTGAATAGTGTAGGCATGCTCTTTAATTGTCTGACATATCTTTCCATATTTATGGCGGTATTATATGATCCTTTTCAGCAAAGTAGTTATAATCGCATCTGTAGGATGATATTTCGAGATCCTAGACCCTTAAACATTTTCTTCAAAATCCTGAATATTCTGCATCAAAGCTTTACCAGCCTTCATTTCGCTGCTTCTTAGCTCCTTCACCTGAAAGATTTCACCAACTTCACATATTCGAATTCTGATCAAAACTTCCATTTGTGCATTCAAAGCGCAACCATATCAAGTAGCTCCACCCCTTCAGGGCCTCTCTTTTTTCAGTCAACTGATCTGTAGATAAAATTTTTCCATATAAGCTCACAATCTTACTCTCTAGTTAGGGAGACGAGAGATGAAGCCTTGGATATGTAACTAAGATTCTTCCATGTAAGCTCACAATCTTACTCTCTAGTTAGCTCACAATTTTTCCATATACAAGATTCTAGAATGTGGGCACCTCACTATAGGACAACTCGCAGGGGACACCTCATATAGACACTTCACCATAGTAAATTTTTTTTTAATTAGTAATAAAATCTCATTAAAAAGCACAGAGGGGCGCAATCTTAGTACATAGGAAGTATACAATATCCAGACGTGGATCTTCTGTCATCCGGGCAACCAGCCCAATCAGAATCTGTGAATGAATAAGCTGATGTGATGAGAGTTTGTGGATGCGGAAAGTGTAGTTAATAGTAGCCTTCAAGTAGCGCAGAATTCGCTTGACAGGAGACCAGGATCTCTTGGATCTTGCATAAACTGAGATACCTTGTTAACAACAAAGGCAATGTCTGGTCGAGTGAGTGATAGGTATTGGAGTGATCCTACGGTGCTGCGATAGAGTGTAGTGTCTGTAATTGTGGAGCCATCAAACTTGCTTAGTTGTAGATGCTGACATTGGAGTAGAGACGGGCTTGGCAAGTTCCATATTTGTCTTCTTCAGAATATCATAGATGTATTGTTGTTGAGATAGATGTAGGCCATCTGAATTCCAAGTAGCTTCAACTCCTAAGAAGAAATATGGAGGTCCAAGGTCTTTGAGAGCAAAGGATGAGTATAGATCTCAGATAAGTTGAGAGATAGCTTTTGTGCTTGAACTTGTGATGATTATGTCATCTATATATAGCAACACAAAAATAAGAATTCCATGAGCTTTGTAAATGAATAGAGATGAATCCACCTTGGAGCTTGTGAATTTGAGTTCAAGAAGTCGAGCACTAAGGCGCAAAAACCAGGCACGTGGGGCCTGTTTTAAGCCATATATGGCTTTGTTCAATTTGCAAACAACCTTGGGGTATGAAGGGTGCTGGAAACCTAGAGGCTGAGCCATATAAACGGTTTCATGGAGACTGCCATGGAGAAAAGCATTGCTTACATCAACTTGATGGATTGCCCAACCTGCAAAAACAGCAATGGATAGCTCCGTTCGAATAGTTATAGGCTTAACTACGGGGCTGTAAGTTTCTAAAAAATTGATCCCGGGTTGTTGATGGAACCCTTTGGCCACTAATCGAGCCTTAATACCGTTCAATTTTCCCATCAACCTTTCTCTAAATCCAAAAGACCCATTTGGACCCAACTATATTCATGGCTGGAGAAGGACAGACAATGGACTAGGTTCCATTTTGGAGGAGAGCATCAAACTCTTCATTCATGGCCTTGCGCTATTCAGCATTGTAGCTTGCTTGAGTGTAGCTGGTTTGTTCAACTTCATGACCTTGTAGGAGAGCTGTGAGTGCTTGAGGAGGTAGATTCCTGATTCTGCCATCCATAAATGTGGTAGGCTTGAAAATCTGATTCTGAGATCGTGTGGTCATGCCATGTGCTTGTGGAAGGGTTGGCTTGGATGCAGTAGGAGAGGCTAAGGGTATTTGAGTATGGAGATATGAGGAATAAGTGGCCGTTTCTGTGAGAGTTGGAGATGGCTGTAAGAGAGGAGTGCTGGTTGCATCATTGTTTTCTGAATGTGATGGTGCCATAATGGGGACAGACACGGAGTTTGGGATTGGGGAAGGGGAAAAGGAGCTGTTGGGAGTGGCTGTGAGGAATGGGAAGTCGGTTTCATTAAAAACAACATGTCGGGCAATGTAGACTCTGCCGGAGGGAATGTGAAGACACTTTTACCCAGGATGGTTTTTGTTGTAACCGATAAAGACACAAGATTTGGATCTAAAGGCAAGTTTAGTGGAGTTATAGGGACGAAGGAATGGCCAACATTCACAGCCAAATATCTTTAGGAACTTATAATCGGGTAAAATTTGGAATAGACACTCATAAGGAGACCTTTGCTTAGTGACTTTGGAAGGGAGTCTATTGATTAGGTATGTAGCAGTTTCAAAAGCCGAGTCCCAAAGAGTTAAGGGAACACTGGCAGTTGCAAGAAGTGTAAGCCCGATTTCAACGATATGTCGGTGTTTTCTTTCTACTGATCCCATTTGATGATGGGTATGTGGGTAGCTTAAACGATAGGACACTCCCATGGCATTTAGAGAAGTTTGAAGGGGACAAAATTCGCCACCACTGTCACTTTGGACAGAAAGAATTTTATTACCAAAATAACTTTCAACAAGTTGTTTGAAACGGAGAAAAATTGCACACACATCAGACTTTAATTCAAGAGGATAAAACCAAGTGTATTTAGTAAAATCATCCACAATACTTAGATAAAACCGATTGTTGTTTATAGAAATGAGTGGGGTTGGGCCCCAGACATCAAGGAACAACAATTGTAAGGGAGCACTGGAAATGGAAGTACTTATGTTGAAATGAAGACGATGACTCTTGCCCTGCTGACATGGAGAATAGATGGTGGAGAGCTTTGAGGAAACCAGGGGCAATTTATTGGATTGAATGACTCGGCTGATAATAGGAGAAGCTGGATGACCCAACCAGAGATGCCATTGATCCAAAGAGACTTTTTCACCTATGAAGGCAACAAGAGACTTGGAAGGAGGAGCATGAAAAGAGGGCCATGGATAGAGGCCGAGCTTACTCGGGCCTTGGAGGAGCAGTTGGCAGGTTTGGAGGTCCTTAACACAGAAAACATTTGGATGAAATTCATTGAAAACTTGATTGTCACGAGTGAATTGATTGACAGATATAAGATTTTTCTGTATTTGAGGGACATGTAAGAGGGAGAATAAGTGAAAATTACGTGAGGGTGTAGGTAAGATACCACGACCAGAGTGTAAGATATTCAAACCTTGGTCATTTCCTACTCGGATTTGGTCCATGCCAGTGTAGTCCTCAGCATGCATGTTGAGGTTGGAAAGATCATTTGTAAGATGGACATTGGCACCGGTGTCTGGATACCATGAAGAGTCAGAAGCAGAAGAGGCAAAAACCATGTTGGCATGCAGCGGAGAGGAGTCAGCCTGATGGCCTTGCTCAAAACGGAACCAGCATGTGGCTGCTGTGTGGCGTTGTTTGTGACATACTCGACAAGTTGGGCGTTGGGAAGGGCCAGGACTAGATGAAGGGAATTGCTGAGGTGGTTCTCTACCACGGCCACGACCCCTGCCACGGGAAAAATTGGTGTTGCGATAGTCGAAGTTGTAGCCACGGTTGTTCCTTGGATAGGATGGGCTTTGGCGGTAGGCAGTGTTGGCAGTAGGAATATTCAAATCAATTGCGGATTTGTGTTGCTCCAACCGTAACTCATTAGATAACATATAGCCTAGAGATCATTAAGAGTTCCGAGGCTTCAATGGGCTTGCCAATGGCAGCTAATAAGTGGGAAAATCCCTGCGCTTTCTGGAAGTAAGCGGGGATCATTTGAGCTCCTTTCTTCAAGGTGGCTAACTGCTGCTTGAGCTATAGGATGTTTGATTGAGATTGAGCAAAGAATAATGTCTCCAAAGTGAGCCATATCTCACAGGAAGTAGAGAGGCCAATTACATGGGGTAAAGCTTCTACGGACAGCATTGAGATGATGGCACTAAATATCATTCGATCTTAATGATACTAGGTTTGATAACCTGGATTTGAAATAAGAAGACTAGAGGTTATGTATGGGATTAGCTGAGGAGGTCGTGGAGTTGTTCCATCAACATACCCGAAAAGATTTTGTGCTTCTAAGAAGGAGACCATGAGAAACTGCCACAAGATGTAGTTTTCTTGGGTGAGTTTCTCGGAGATGTGATGATGCACATTCTAAATTTGTGTTAGTGTTGTGGAGAGGGGGTAAGGATAAGAAGAGGGGGTGAGGTTTGGGTGGAGGAGTCGGTTTTAGAATTTGGAATAACCATAGACGTTAGTCTTGACCTGGCTCTGATACCATATAGGATTTAGACTTGTTTGCTAATCTGCCTACTTAATCGCATGGTAGAGAGAGTGTTTTTATAATAAGAAGAGTTAATCCTTTATGAAAAATAAAGACTCCTAATTTAACGTGTGTATGTGATCAATTATGCAACAAAATATTTAAATGCGAAATTTAAATATTTTGTTGACGAAGTGGAAATTCTTATTAAGAGAAAAACCACTCCGGGGCAGCCAAACCTAGGAAATCCAATATTTAGAAGACAAAGCTAATTACAAAGCGCTCGTACTCACATACCTCTGATGCAATAGTCATACCTTTAACTTTAACACGTACTTATACGTGAACGCTTTCCAACCAGGTCTCCTACTTGAAGAGGTCTTTAATGTACTTTTTTAGCTTAGGGATTCCTCCCTAAACTAGACTTCAATGGGTTGGTCAAATCACACAATAAAAAAAACCCTAAGAGAGCTAGCAAATATCTCTGTTTTTGCCTAAACACTCTCTCTTAGTACACATGAATTCAGTTCCAAATTCACTAAAGAATACATGCCTAGAGACCTTTATATATAGGCTTTAGAAGACCTAATACAATTCTGATTCGGAGTTCTTTGGGCGGCGTCCGGACTAAGACAGTGGGCGTCTGGATGACAAGTAGCAACCGACTTCTTTTCACGCGGTCTCACGCGTTTCTTCATTAATCTTTAGTCATCGCGTCCGGACGGCATAGCCTTAGAGTCCAGACAGTTGCATACTGTCGTCACTGTTCGCAACCTTCAGTTTGTTGTCCAGACATGTGTGCAAATATGAGTTCCCTGTGGTTGGTGTCTATTGAGGTATTCGGACACTTCTTCAAACACTGGTGGGCGTCCAGATGGTCACAATGGAAACGGCCTTTGCTGAGCTATAAGCACGTCAGAATCTTCCTAGACTTCCGAAAATTGTCTTTCTTGATATTTGTGACACTGAACTTGTCATATTAGGCCATTTCCATATTGGAGAAATAATCTTTGAATATTCTGAAGAGTCTGAATAATTATGGCATCCTTGTTATAGCAACACCCTAATATAGTAGTGATTTTGTCAACAGAATGTAGTCAATAAACTAACACTTTAGTAGGATTGTACATTAACTATGTCTATCAATAACATAGTAGAGACCTAAAGCTACACAAAGTCTTGAGACGCTTATCAGGAAAAAATAACTTAAGCTTGAGCTTTATCTTTATTGTGTGATAAAGGTTTATCTGATCTAATATGTTAGATGTGGCAAATTTGATTACGGAAATTTAAAATTAATTTAAAAGCATGTCATTATTTGGAGATATGGATTTTTTTCTTTCCGTTTCTTTCTTTTTCTGAGCATCTAAATATGAATAAATCACTAGGTCTAGAGTAATATCATATTCTATAAAGTGAAACTTAGGCCTTGAATTGTTTCTAATTGAGAGAAAAATTATACTGTCTGAGGAGAATGAATGATTTGGATGCGTTCTTTTGGGTAGTTCCTGAGGTTGATAATGAAGCTATTTTTATGATGACAGACTTAGATCATTGATGGAATTGTGTATCTTAATCTCTGGGAGTTCCTCAAAACACCATCAATCGATGGACCAAGTAAGTGTACCATCTTCTATTACTTGTTACCGTGGGTTTGTGTCAAGCGGCACAAAATATTATCTTTTATTGCTAAGTGTTTCCCTGTGTTTGTTAGTGTGAAGATATACTGTTTCATTATTTTCCTTCATTTTTTGCTCACTTTCCACTTTATGGGTGATAGACTTTGTAGACATGGATTTTATTTTAAGAACAGCATAGTTGAGTAACATGCTTAGTTCTTAATTCTATTTTTAATGCTTTAGTTCGTGGATGTAACCATAGTTTTGGGTCTCAAGCTAGATTATGGTATCTATAGTCCCTGGCACAACTTGATGTTGTTGATGTGAACTCGCATCTGCTTATATAATGTAATTTAGAAATTTAAGCATGGATAAGTCATGTTTAGAACAATTGGAAGGGTAAATAAATATACCACTACATATAATAGGATAAAGAAGTTAATTAATTCTAACAGAATCTGTCTAATAATTCTGCATAAAATTGGATATCAAACATTTGGTAGCATTCCGAGTTGGTTTATAGTCAATATTGGAAAGAATTAAAGGAAAATATCATATAACCCTTCCCCAACAACTTCCTTGATATGTAAATTGAGGGAATATAGTGATATATTAATTTTCTGTTAAAGGATTTTTCTTTTTCTTTTTCTCAGGAGTAATGGCATTTTACAGGAAATAACTGAAGTTGTTCTATGACGTTACATATCGGTTATACATTGGCTGCTGTAACTTTGTGTCTTTAAGTTGTCTGATACTTGAGGAAGCTGAGGCTCCTTGTTCTATACTGGTTTTGCTTGGAGTCTTTGTTGATTAGAAGTGCCATTGATATCTATTAGTCAATTCCTCTCTTCTTTGCTGATTCTTTGATCATTTGAGGGGGTGTGAGATTTCTGATTGTGTTTTACCACTTTTAAGCTAATTCTGCTTGCTTTTGGTTCCTTTCTAGAACTAGAATTGGCATCTGTGCCATTTTATGTATAAGAGTGACTACTCACATCCAGAGTTGTGGGCATAAAAAAGTGCGTGAAATATATCTTTAGGATATTTTATGATTTGAGTGGTTTGCTTGAAGTATAATAGTCCAAACAGATGCCAATGTAGTATCCTTTTAGGTGAGAGTTTGGCATTGACCTCTGCTGGTTGTGTTGGTTTCCAGA
Source organism: Alnus glutinosa (assembly GCF_958979055.1). Taxonomy (NCBI): domain Eukaryota; kingdom Viridiplantae; phylum Streptophyta; class Magnoliopsida; order Fagales; family Betulaceae; genus Alnus; species Alnus glutinosa. The sequence goes on along the minus strand of NC_084897.1, from coordinate 8,986,583 downwards.
TATTGAACTTTTGAATTTGTCATAACTTCAAGGAATGCTGTACTTTATACTAAAGATGGTGCTTAAAAAGTTTTCCCAACTCGAAGCATATACTCTGTGTGTATAATCTAGTCTCTGCATCTGGTAACAAAATTTCATCTGTTTGGATTCAGGTTGGAGTTTCACCAGCCTCCTGGAAATGCTCTGAAGAATTTTTCTCCCGTCAAATAAAGAGTAGAGATCCTCTTAAACTAGGGTTTGTCTATGCTGTTATGCATTTTGTTGATATTAGTATAGATGTTATCGCATTATTTGTATAGTTCTTATTGCAAATGTTTTGCTCATTGTATATATATATATATTCACAATGTCTGCAGGTTTCCAAATATTTGGGCTTTGCGTTTAGTGCGCCATCTGTTACTCTGGGACCCAGTAAGTTTTCAGTGCAATTGTAGTATTGAATGTTGCGAGGCAGATTTGTTTTCCTTGATTGTTGACAATATCATAAAATCAATAGAATAAGACTTCATTTTTTGGTCGTTATTTTAAATTTTTTAGTACATCTTTATTTCCGCAAAATATATTGGCAGCTACTGTTCATTTAATTGGAATGAAATTTGGAATGGGTATTTAACTGTTGGATTTTGCCAGGAAAGTATTTTTCTTGAAAACGATTAGTTCATGCAGAAAAGTGTAGTACGAACTAAGTTTGGTATCTTGGTCATCAAAATTTAGTTTATAAGAATGTTAATGTAGAACCTGAGTTCTGCTTAAGAGTATTTTTTTTTTCGAAATTTATGATCAATTAAAAAGAAATATGTCTTGCACCAAGTGCAGGTGACCCCTTGGACTCGAGCATGCCATTTGTTCCGTCATCCACAATTGCATATGTATCATATTACAGAAAAAAAAACTCAGCAATGCCAATTTTTGTTATGAATTTACACATAGGAGTTACCTAATATTGTTGTTTCTCTCTCTCTCTCTCTCTCTCTCTCTCTATATATATATATATACACACACTCCATTTTATGAGGGACAAGAGTGTCTAGGTGTATGACTTTTACACCAACTCCTTGGGCCATGGTACATAACGAGGGAATTACATATTGCGTGTAAATTACTAGAAAACATTGTATCTGATTATTTATGTTGATTAAAACATGCTATGTCCTTGTAAATTTGAAACATAGCCAAATGTGATGCGGGTTTCAAATGAATTTGAATTCCAGGAGGATCGATTGAGTGTTGATGAAGCTTTAAGGCACCCTTATTTCCAACCTCCTCCTAAAGCATGATTTTCGGGAAGGTCACTAGTTTTTCTGGTTCTTTGTTTTCTCGACAAGGTACCATTCTTCCCTATTGTCTTATGCTGATTAAACATATAAATTTTTATTGTTTTTTTGGATAATGAGAAGAAATGATGTAAGGACAGCTAAGTATGAGGATTACATTGTGTTAATGTACAGGTAAAAATCCGTGCACTTGAACTGTCTCTTGCCAAAACACTAGAATAGTCAGAGGATTCCAACCTTGGCCAACATATAAGAGGGGCCAACATACAGGAGATCTACTACCACCAATTAGACTAGTTTCTTAAATTTTTTTATTCCAGCGGTCAGCTTCCTCTTCTCATTGCATGGAAAAGAAATTTTAAAGTCAGAACTGGGAAACTTTGCAGAACCCTTTTGGAAAATTAACTGATCAAAAGACTCAATACATAGGGAAGTATTGAAAAATCTTGATTTTTCGTTTGCTTCTCTTCTGAAAAATACTGTGAATTTCAGCCCCAAACCGAAGCGCTTGATCAAAGATCTACATGGTAGTACCAGCTAATACATTTTATGCATGTATAGATTTTATAGTTTAATGATAATTTATAATGTATGTAATTGTTTTTTAACCCATGTATATTACTAACCAGACCTTGTCAAAAAATGGCTCCATCCATGTCGTGCATATATGAAATTTGACCACTCGCTCTCTCTGAGTTACATTTTTTCTTAGTAACTTTTTTAATCCGAACGGCAGAAAAGAGATTTGAACTAGTGACGTCCGCTTCATGAAGCATGGTCCTCAGCCGATTGAGTTACCTCAAGGGTCACTTTCTATGCATTACTTATGTATAACTTTCTATATGTCGGTGTAGCACACAAGCTCGTGTATACTGCTCCTCCATTGGTTATGTCTAACTTTGGATATGTTGGTGTAACATACAAGTTTTCTACTAGTCTGGCTTGTTATGGGTCATGGGTAATTGAGCTAGTTTTCATGTACTTTTTACATTCCAATACTACAGGTTCGATACACTTTGGAACTCTAGTTGTTTATTTCTCAGGATAAACAACTAGAGTTTCGTTTCCTACAATGCGATACAAATATAGGTGTAGAATTAGAGAATGGGGCAACCCAAGAGCAAAGAGCTCTAAATTCATATTAGAGTATGTGAAGCTTCACTACAGCATATTTGCTGATAAAATATTGAATGGCCCAGATTTAATGTAGGACTTTTTAACTCAAACTCACGCCGTTTGACCATACACATCTCATTCCATGTTCAATTTCTGCTGTCTCAGGATCTGAATCGAGAGTGGAAAAACCAGTGTCCGAACTCATTAACCCATCCAAACCCACCAAACAAATGGAACATAGGGTCGTTGGGAAAGACAGTTGAGATGTTGGGTGGAGGCGCATTTTAAGGGTTGGGCGATAAGCTTTTAAACTGAAACTGAAAACCATACTGATTTCATTTGGGAGTGTGTTTCATTCACCGCCCGCTTCGTGAATGTTGCATGACACATTAATAAGAAGAATTTTTTGTATAAATTTTCAATAAAAGTTATAAAACTTAACTATAATTTTGATGGAAACAAGAACCAAGGAATTAAAATTGTTCTGATAGCGATGATAGTAGCAGAAATTATTAATTGAAGATAGAAAATTGAATTCAAGAAAAGAGAAAATAACAAATAGGGAAGATAAAACTTCTGATTGCCTCAAATAAGCAAACAGAAAAATAATTCTGAAAGACTTCAATTTTAATTGATATTCCAAAACTTGATTGAAAAATAACAAAGACTATATGCTTTTATATAGGCTAGGTGTCTTCTAATTTAACAAGAAAAATGAAAACAAATCCTAATTGGAAAAGAAATACACAATCCTAATGGAAAAGGAAAACTCGATCCTTATTTGAAAAGGAAAACTAAAACACACATGAATAAAATAAATTCACCCTAAAGTCAATCTTCTCCTGCAATTAGTCTCCCCGGGTCGGAAAGAACTCGTCCTCGAGTTCAAATCGTATCTGTCAGCATTAACCAAACATGGAGTCAAGTGTTTTATGTTGAACACATTAGAGGACTTTAAATGACTTGGAAGATGTAGCCGGTATGAATTATCTTTTGTAAAATCTCACAAGGCCCAATCTTTCTCTCTCGCAGCTTGTTATACTCACTGACGGGGAAACGATCATGTAAAAGTTACCTTGTGTCTATGTCTGTCAGAGTGCTTTGTAAGTGGCATTGCTATCTTCTATCACTTTCTTTACCTGGTCATGAACTCCTCAGAGATAGTCTACCATCTCATCAGCCTTAATACTCAATCTACTAATACAGGAATGGGTGCCAAGTCAAGCACTCTTGACGGATTCTACCCATACACGATCTCAAAAGGGTTCAGCTGAGTCGTTCTGTTCTTGGACCGATTGTAAGCAAACTCTGCATGTATTGCTTCGGCTTATTTCCTGCTAAACTTCTTAAAAGATTTCCCAAGCTCTGACTCACCACCTCAGTCTGACCATCTGTTTGGGGGTGTTAGGCACTACTGATATCAAGCTTAGTCCCCATCATTTTCCACAAAATCTTCCAAAAATGGCGGATGAATTTTGTATCTCGGTTCGATGTAATAGATCTTGGAACCCCATGCATGCGAACAATATCCTAAAAATATAGGTGAGCAATTCAGGTTGCATCCATCATCTTTCGACAAGCTACAAAATGGGTCATTTTGTTTGTGAGGGCTCTCTTGGACCTTTGGCAAATAAAATATCGTTCCACGTAACGTGCCACATCACTAGTTAACTTGGGCCAATAATAGTATGATGAGACCAAGGTCAAAGTTTTCTCTCTCCCAAAGTGACCTTCTCCATGCAACTCTCGTATTATTTGTTTCCTCAATGAACTATATGAAATGCATAGTTGTAAACCACGGAACAGATAACAATTAAGAATAACATAATCACTGTGCGTACTTACAGACAACTCAGCAAATATCTTCCCGAATGAAGGATTTGCCGTACACAACTCTTGGAAAGTGTTAAAACCCACAACTTTGGTAAATAGTAGTAAGAAGTGCAGCCCGCCTACTCAAGTCATCACCACATCAGCAACTTTATTCAAGGTCCCAGATTGGTGTCGTAAGGAAAAAGTGAATTCTTGAAGGTAGGCAACCCATTTGGCATGTCTGCGGTTGAGCTTCTGTTGGCCATTGATATACTTGAGGGCCTCATGATTAGTGATAAGGATGAACTATTTTTGCACCAGGTAGTGACGACAGTGTTTCAAAGACTGCACAATGGCGTAGAACTCCAAATCATAGGTGGAATAGTTTTTCTTTGACCTTGACAACTTCTCACTGAAAAAAGCGATCTGGCGTCTCTCTTTGCTTAGGAAACTGTCAACACCAACACCAGATGCATCACAGTTGACTTCGAAAATCTTCTCGAAGTCTAGGAGTGTGAGAACAGGTGCTTCTGTCATTTTCTACTTCACCAGTTGAAAACTTGTATCGGCTTCTTCAGTCCATTGGAAGTTCTGACCCTTTAAGCACTCTGTAATTGGTGCAATCAATGCACTAAAATTTCAGATGAACTGTCGGTAGAATGACACCAATCTTTGGAAACTCCAGACATCATGTATACTCTTGGTGTTGGCCACTCTAGAATTGTTGTCACTTTAGAATGCATGAATACCATCAGTATACACAAGAAAACCAAGAAAAGTAACGTTAGTAGTAAGAAATGAACACTTTTTCCGATTGACATATAAACACTCTTTTTGTAGTGTCTCAAAAACCTCTCTGAGATGTTTTAGGTGTGTCTCATGCGAGGGGCTATAAATGAGGATATAGTCAAAGTACACAATAACGAACTTCCCCATGTAAGGCCGCAACACTTGATGCATGAACCGCATGAACGTGCTAAGTGCATTGGATAGCCTAAAAGGCATGACGATCTACTCATACAACCCATGATGCGTTTTGAATGCCGTTTTCCACTTTTCTCCAGGCCTTATTCTGATCTGGTGATACCCACTTGTAAGGTCAATTTTGGAAAAAACCTTAGAAACTGCTAACTTATCTAGCATGTCGTCTAAACAAGGAATCAGGAATCTATACTTCACCATGATTTGATTGATGGCTCTGCTATTGACACATGTGCTACGATCCATCCTTCTTCAAAACTAAGAGAGCGGGAACTGCACATGGGCTCATGCTCTCTCGAATGTAACATCTTTTTAGCAATTTTATCACTTGGTGTTGCAACTCTTTAGATTCCTTCAGACTGAGGCGATAAGCCGGTTGATTCGGCAAGCTTGACCCCAACACAAAGTCGATTCAGCAAACTCAGTCAACACCTCTTGTAACTCCATTGACACATCATTATCTACTCTGGAAACCTTTTCACATGTCATCAATGCGTACACAATGCCCTCTTCTTTTATTTCTTCCAGGAACTGAGACATTGACAGGTGATTAACGCCCTTCTCAATTACTGGTATAAGGATGACTCCTCGTCGAGGTGCTAACACCACGTTTTTTTCCCTTGATGCTCAAAGTATAGTTATTTCGCCGCCCATCATGGACAACGCCTGATCATACTGCCAAGGCTTGCCTAGTAATAAATGACATGCATCCATAGATATTACATCGCACCATGCAATATTAAAATATTTCTTTCAAATTGAAAAAGAAATCAGACACCTCTTATCTACTATTACCTCACATTCCTTTTTCAACCAAGACTTTTGGATGGCGATCAATCTTCAACTGAAGCTTCTTAACTGCATCCTCTGACACCACATTCTTGCAACTACCACTGTCAATAATAACCTTGCAAACCTGTTCCGCGATTGTGCATGTGGTATGAAAAATATTGGTTCTTAACCAATCTTCTTCGGAGTCATCTTTTAGAGCAAGCAAGCTTTTTCTGACAATAAGAGTCTCGCGCCCATCTGCATAGAAAATCTCTTCGTCATTGCCATCATCAAAAACAAGATCTCTGATGTTTAATTCTTCTACTATTTCATCTTCAATTAAGAAATTCTTACCTGTTTTGCTTGTAGGCTTTCAACAATTTGTCACTCGATGACCGGACTCCCCACATCTGAAACAGTAGATGTTGGAGTTGGAACTCTGGCCTTGCATAGGTTGAGGATTATGACGAGGTTCTTAAGGACGGACTCCTCGTGTATTCTGATCTCCTCTTGGTGTAGATCTGGTATTGCTTCTGGTTTGCTGCTTTTCTACAGTCAAGGCACGTTGGTGGTAGGCTTTAGAAATCGTCCAGAAGGAGTGGAGACTAAGGACGTCTTGTAGGTACTGCCGTAAACAGCCCAAGTATCGCACCACCAATTGCTCCTTGATCTCTGACAAGTCGTTTCAAGCAACCAATTGGTAGAACTCTTCAGCGTAATCATCAACAGATTCCGCACCTTATCTTAGCATATGAAGCCGTTGAAACAATGTTTGCGTGTATCCGAAGGGTAAAAAGTGCCCCTTCATCTTCTTCTCCATTTTCTCCTAATCACACAAATCTTTGGCTTGCCTCGTCTATCCCGTAATCGCTTCAATTGCTCCCACCAAGCGAATGCATGACCCTTTAGCTTGATGGCGACAAGCTTCACCTTCATGCGATCTGGAACCTCCTTATAATCAAAGTTTCGTTCTACTTCGTGTAGCCAATCAATGAAGCCTCTGGCTTGTAGAGTGCAAGAAAATTCTGGAAGCTCAACTTTGAAGCCTAAGTCTTCATATCGGTGTTCCCGACCTAGAACAGGACTATGATACGGGTTCTCAAAGCTGAAATCTGAATCGTAATCATCCAACTCGCAACCCCTTTCCAAGTTTTGCACCACTAGACGATGGGTTAACTTTGCAACCTGCCTCTGCAAGTCTTCAATCGTCACGTCTTGTACATCGTGTTTATGGTAAGGGACTTCCTCATTCGAAACCTGTCCACGCTGACCACGACCACCAGCCGTGAAAGCTGATGAAAAATTCACCCCAAGAAGACATTTAAGCTCTAATATCAATTAACGCTGAGTAGAACTAAGATTGTTTTAACAGCGTATAATAGTAGTAGAAACTATTAATTGAAGATGGAAAAGGGAATTTAAGAAAAGAGAAAATAACAAATAGGGAATAGAAAACCCATAATTGCCCCAAATAAGCAAACAAAGAAATAACTATGAAAAACTTAAATTTTAATTGATACTTCAAAACTTGATTGAAAAATAACAAAGACTATATGACTTTATATAGGCTAGGTACCTCCTAATTTAACAAAGAAAAGAAGAAAAAAAAATCCTAATTGAAAAAGAAATACATAATGCTAACAGAAAAATTAAAACACACATGCATAAAATAAATCCACTCTATAGTCAATCTTCTCCTCCATCATGTTCACACTCATTAAGTACTCTCTTGGGGTGGGAGATCTAAGACTGAGATAAGCCATAAGCAATACATGCATAAATAATTAGATTAATCCTGACAACCCACTACACGAGGACTTGCTATGTATTTACAACCCTATCAGTTAACTTTATAGATGGGCCTCCACCATCACAATCGATTTAAAAAGTAGGCACATTTTCTACCCATGATGAAGCTTCACGGGATTCCCCGTTCCATATTCAGGGATCGTGATCCAATTTTCATTAATCACCACTTGTTGGCAAGAGTTGTTAAAACTACAAGGAACCCCAACTGTACTTGAGCATTGCTTGCCACCCCTAATTAAGCTCTGCCGCAGTGGCATAGTTAACTTCCTCACTTCCTGCTCACTTTCTGCTCACTTCCTCAAAAGTTATAACTACTAAAAAAAAAAAAAAAAAAAAAAAAAAGCCCAGCATAGTACCATACTTATTTCACTTTCCTTAAATCCATTCTACCAGCATCAGTTTCAAAATTTTCACAAGTCTACTTCTATGGGTAGGTATCATAAATTTTAGTCAGCAGGACCATATGCTGGGAAAGAGTACAACACTCGTCATCATCACCAAGGAGGAATCCGGACACCATCCATTGGAAATATATTATTTTGTGTTTCTTTTTTCTCAGATTAGCATGAAATGCATATGGTCCTGAATGTGGTTGTGCATGTCCTGTATATATGTGTTCAAATTAGGACAGAGCAATCTCAAATGGTTGGGGCACATCTGGCGATGTTAAGTCCTATAATTTGCTAAGCTGTACTAAAATATAGCTGAGGTTGCCTTTGTTGCTTTGGTTTCTGTTCTTCTTTCGCTAGGACAGACCTTTAAGTAAATGGAGGAACATGGAGCCTATGCTACAAAACAAGTATAAAATAATGACCGTCAAAGAATATGACTACAATTTTGCTAAAGCCAACTATCTAATTATCACGTTTCTTTCTTACAAGTTCACAGAAAAACCAATCATAGCGGAACTACAATAACTGACAAATTATCCATGCTACCTTTCTCAAATGCTGTATTCACTATGCATTCTGCCAATGAGGATGAGGCCGAGCAAGAACCTGAATCATACATAATATCACACACATCTTGCGCTGTCAAGCTCTCAAAAGTACCATCAGTTGACACCACCAAAAATCTACTATCAGCATTTAGAGGTTGCCAACCGGTCACTTCAGGCACAGGTATAACACCAAATCTGACCACAAAAGAATGAAAGGAGAAGCTGCATCTTAAATAATTGCGAGTATATATGAATATGATAATCGGTGAAAATGTAACATGAAAACAGATCAATAATTGACAACGAATTCTGGACATGGTAGAGATTGGGACTTCTTTTTCACCTTTTGTGTGTGTGTGTGTATTGCTCATACCGATTCTGACTGTTATAAAAAGTGGAGTCAAGTAACAAAAAAACTAAAAAGACAGAAGAGAAAATTCAGCCATAATTTAAGATTGCTAAGAAAAAAAAAAAAAAAAATAGAAGTAGAAGAAAAGAAAGAAAAGAAAAAAGGTTATCATTCAAGATTAGAAATCTCACCTCTTTAGATACACATCACCAATGGATCGAGACATAGCGAGCACACCATTTACTCGAGGCACACCCCACACAGCAACGTAACCACCAGCTGCTTCGATTCGAGCTCTTTCATCATCTCTATCTGGATGATGATCCTCTGTCAGTTCAGTAGCTGAAGGACTGGTTGTCAAATTACCTGCCACTGTCATCGACACGTGCAAACAACCAGCTATTAGGTTAACAATAAAGGAAATTTGGTAGTGGATTTCATATTGTCTAATATGCGAACAACTGCTGAGCGAAGTCATACTTCAGTAGAAGAACTAAGAGACAAGTGTTCTTTGTTATTTTAGCACATATCTAATGGATACAACTAGACTCAACTCACCTAAACCTTAAATTACAGTCAGTTATCTTTTGGATGCATCTGATTAAAGAATTAATATCATGAGCAAAAAAATATATACATATATATATATATCAGAGAACAAGTTTGCTGACCAGATTCAATCTTCTCTGTGCATAAAAGGGCCTTTGAGTCACCGACATTGGCAATTAAAATCTGCCTATCAACAAGAAGAGCTACAGTGGCTGTGGATCCTGAGAGAAGCTTCTTTTGAAAAGCTTCCTGAAAGTACAAAATGGAACATAGATGAATATATGAAGAAAACCAGCTTAAAGAGCACAAAGAACTAAGAAGTGATTAGGTTCTACTTGCCTGAGAAAATTTGAGATCAATGTCATGGATTGCCCTCAACAGTGCTTCTTTTAATATTTTCAAATGCGTTATTTCATCATCAGTTACAGGTAAAACTCCCTTGTAATGCATCGTTAGCTTGTACGAGATGAATACAGCATGCATGTAAAAGTAATCCAACAGAAGTTTAGAAGCCACCTCACTCGCTTCATTACCTCCATGACCATCAAATACTGCCACAACACCAACTGTAACCTCCTCAAGCCCATTTTTGCCTGCATTCAAGTCAAGCTATAATTCTCACACCAATACAAATACTAACTATATATATATATATATATATATATTGTCTGTAAACTGGTGCACCTACAACATTCAAGATTCTTCCTTCAAGAAATGGAATCTTAACCTTGTTCAACAAATGAGACTGTAAATGAATTTAGGGCGCCCTATTATTGTATTAATTATACATATATATTGTCACTCTCTCTTTCTATATTCTTCTTCTTCTTCTTCTTTCAGTTTTGTTCTTTTTCCCCAACTTTAGTAAATACTGAATGCAATTTCATGCGTTACATCACAAGTAAAATCCAAAATACAAATAAAATCACTCCTAGCAATGGTAACTTTTCAAGAGAGAGACAGTACCAAGAAGTGGTATCTTCATATGAAGATGGCATACAATACGATCCTCTTGGTATTTTCTATGTCCCTGAAGTGTGGCAGACTGGCATTTCACAGTCTGATTTTGAGGAGATCCAGCAGAGAGAACCCACTCAGAACATTCAGGAGACTCTAACACGGCAAAAACCCCACCTTCATCATATGTCATCATACATGACACAGATACTCCATAGGAAGATGGAATCATAATAATAAATAATCCTAACATAACTCCAATTTTAAACCCTTCCATCAATTGACGATATAACTTCAATCCTGTGAAGAAAAAGAAAGTCTAGAATTCACAGAGGGAAGATTTTTTAACTCCGGAAAAATCACAGTATAAAGAAATGCACAGATATCGCAATTTGCTCCACTACACAACAGGTAGAAAGTGCAGAGAAACAAGACAAAGGTTCTATAATAAACTGCTTTTCAAAAAAAAAAAAAAAGGATCTATAATAAACTGACAGTAAAAGTTTCATTAAATGGCTGTCATAAAGTTCATTCATGCTAACATGGCATCATATTTTCAACTTATCATCTCCAGAAGATATAAAGTAAGAAGTTAATGAGACTTCAGCGTTCTCGACATTTAGTATGCAAACGAACTTTTGGCAAGCAGAGGTTGCAAACAAAATATGCAGAGAAAATATAATCATTAGTGAAAGAAATACCACTTCAAATCAATCACATTCTAGGACATAGAGAAATAGATTAATTAATTGAAGACTAGCATATAACTCATTTGTATTGATATAAAAAAACATATATTTACCTTAACATGACAAAGTTATGAGAAAAAAAACACGGAACTAATTACAACTATTATCAGTATGTACTACGAACTTTTCATTTAGATATATATGTACAATGGCGGTGGTGTGTTTTAGATGTATTTACTAGTTTCTGAGAAATTGATCCACCCTGATTCTACTTAGGTAAACCCATTTCACTGTTTCTGCCAATAGTTTAAAGGACTTCGTTAGCCGAACAATCCCTAAATGTCATCACGAATATAGCAACCACGAAACCTTCAACCACATAAGGTTTTCACGTTTTGTTTATTTTCGTTCGTTTTCCCAGCAGCCAAACGGATTCTACTGCTAAACCAAGAGCGACAAGAACGATCGCTACCTTGCGAGTGAACGTTGCGGCAAGGCAGAGTCTGAGACGAACGGATTGATTGCAACGACGATATAAACCGATAATCCTTTTCTCCTCCTGTGACTTCCCCTCCCCCTCCACTTCACTTCCTCTGCTGAGTGCCAACCGTGGAGGAGGTAAGAGCCCCTCCCCCATTTGCCCTTTTTTCCCATTTCTTTTTTTTTTTTTTAATAATAATAAAAAATAAAAAGATCCTTCAAATGAGGTCGTATATACGGAGTCAGTCCAACCCTCGTCCAATGTGGCATTTTTTTTTTTTTTAACTTTTTTTATTTGTTATTTTTTTTTAAAGATAAAAAAATAAAAAACTGATGCATCGTTTGTCTTTTTGAACATTTTTCATTCCCTAAAACTTTTCCCCCTCCTCATCTCCTCTCCCGCGCTCCTCCATCTTCCCTCTCCTTCCCACCTCCGGCCGAAAGCCACCCACTGGCAACCATCAAAACCCGACCTTCGAGCACCGGTGACCACGCCGCCCAACCTTTGGCAAGCTCAGATTTGGTTTTCACCCAAAAATTCATCCATCCATCTCCATCTTTCCCTCTCCCCCTTCTCAACGCTGCCCATCGCTGGCCATGCCGACCTAATCTCTCCATCTTCCCTCTTTCTCCCTCTCAGGCTCATCTTTTTCCTTATGGTGATATAGGGTTTTGAGGCTTTTGGTGTTACGGGTCTACCATGGAGAGTGACAACAGGTGGATGGTAATGACATGGAGGGGCGAGTCAGCAGGGAGGACTCATTGGGACGCTTCTAGAAGCAGTTATCTTACTTTCTTGTCTTTTACTTATTTGTCCTTTAAGATCTGCGTTTCTTGTAGATCCTTATGCGTTTTAGAGAGAATCCTGTATAAAGAATCACAAGTTGTTTCAGGAGAGAGAAAGGCTACATTCGGTTAGAGAGATTCTAACCGAATGGCCTACAAGGAGAAGCTTCAATGAGGAGAAATGGAGAAGAGAAGAATTTGATTGTAGTCCTTTAATGGAGAGTTGAGCCTCTCGAAATGCTCCTAATATCAATTCTAGTATTATCCATACAGAAAATCCCTTACAATTGGTATCCAAAGCCATTCCTTCTTACCCATCACTTCCTTCTTTCCCAATTTATTCCCAATTTTTTTTTTCCATGGCCGACGGTACTCGTCTCGCTCATTTGGCCGAGTCCCTCAAAGAATGTCAAGACTTCCTTCTTTAGCAACAAACCAGTACCACTTCCTTCCAACAACAGCAACTCCACCATAATACTTCCCTGCAGCAGCAGATTACCGATCTCACGGAGATGTTCCACAACTTTGTCACCACCCAGGGCCGCCTTCCACTGGAGCGCCTTCCTTTGGTGGATCCCTTGCGACCTCATTTGGAGGACCTCCCTCACTATCTTCTATTCATTCCTGGACGTGCTGATCCCCGTCTCCCGCCGCTTGAAGGACGTGATGGCTGGGATGATCGCCGCTTGGATAGGGATATTCCACAGGCATTTGGGCATGATGGCTGGGAGTATCAGGAGGACCAGCAGTTCTGTGGTGAGGATGCCCATCACGAGTATAACCGGGATGACCGTCTTCTCCAGACCCGTCCCTTAAGGTTGGAGTTTCCTCGGTTCGACGGAGAGAACCCCTCAAGTTGGTCTTACAAAGTTAATCAATTTTTTGATTATTACCAAACCCTGTTGTACTAATGTATACATATGGTGTCCTTCCACATGGAGGAGGAAGCGTTGATTTGGTTCCAAGACGCGGAGGAGTCGGGCCAGTTTCCGACTTGGGAAACCTTCATCCAGGCTCTCCTTACTAGTTTCGGCCAAGCGTACGACGACCCAATGGAGGCTTTAATGCGATTACGTCAATCGTCCACAGTGGCCGAGTATACAACCCAATTCGAGTCTCTCTCGAATAGATTACGGGGCGTCTCTTAGAAGAATAGGCTCAGTTGTTTTCTTAGTGGGTTGAAGGACGAGATTCGTTTACCTGTGCGCATGTTAAACCCTGCCAATCTGGTGGCGGTATTTGGTCTTGCGAAACTTCAGGAAGAATACATCCTGAGTTCTTGGCGACCTCTCCGTTCGACCAGTTCTTCTTTTTCCTTTACCCGGTAGCAGAGCTGGCCACCGATGGGACACTCTCCGAGTTCCTCTTCCCCTCAACCTTCTTCCCAGTTGGCCTTGCCATCCAAGCCAGCACCAGCACCAGCTTTTCTTGTCCAACGTATCTCACCCAGTCAGATGAAAGAAAGCAGAGAGAAAGGACTCTGCTACTATTGTGACGATTAGTGGCAGTCGGGCCCCAAATGCAAGTCCCCAAAGCTTTATCTCCTTTCGAGGTTGGAGTTACCCATGGAGGACAGTGGGGAGGAAGTCTTCTATGATTCTACTGAGGTGTCTGATCCAGTGCTGAAATTCGATGTGGTGGAATGCAAGGAGCCCGAGATTTCCTTACATGCTATCTCCGGTTCTTCTGGTTCTAAATCCATGAGGTTGTTGGGATTATTACATAATCATCAGGTTAGTATCCTCATTGATTCAGGAAGTACCCATAACTTCCTGGATCCTTCTGTCCTGAGCAAGCTTCAGCTCCCAGTCACTTCTGCACCCTTGCTCCGAGTAAAAATTGGAGACGGCACCTCCATTCCAAGCTATGGCAAGACTAATATGGTCTCCCTCAAGGTACAAGGTCATTCAATCTCTGCTAGTTTTTATGTGATTTCTTTGGGGGGCTGCAATATTGTCCTTGGGTGGGAATGGTTGTGTACCTTAGGCCCGATTTTATGGGATTTTCATCTCCTGACCATGCACTATACTTTTGGAGGTTTACCCACTTTTCTCACTGGTTTGAACCCTTCCGGGGTTTCCCTGGAGGACAGTGCCCGTTTCCTTAAACCATCTACTTCAGCTAACAAGGGTTTTTTCTTGAAGTTCTTGTCAGGTTCCAATCCTCCCAACCCTCCTTCTCATCCTGCCCCCATCCAAGCGCTTCTTCAAACCTTTGCCCCTGTCTTTGCTAACCCTACTGCCCTTCCCCCTTCTCGACCATAAGACCACCAAATCAATTTGAGAAACCCTACTCCTATTTCTGTCCGCTCCTATAGATATCCCTACTTTCAAAAAGTTGAGATTGAGAAAATCATTAAGGAACTCTTGTTTTCGGGGGTTATAAAACCAAGCCAGAGTCCATTTTCGGCTCCTGTGCTGTTGGAGAGGAAGGCGGATGGCAGCTGGATACTTTGTGTGGATTATAGAGCTTTTAACCAAGAGACTATTAAGGATAACTATCCCCATTCCCATTATCGATGAGTTGCTGGATGCACTCCATGGAGCTGTAATTTTCTCAAAATTGGATCTTTGTTCGGGCTATCATCAGATTAGGATGTGGCCTGACGACATTCCAAAGACGGCTTTCCGCACACACGAGGGCCATTATGAGTTCATCGTTATCCTCTTCGGTTTGACCAACGCCCCTTCTACCTTTCAAGGGCTCATGAACGATATCTTCAAGCCTTTTCTTCGTAGATTTGTACTTTTTTTTTTTTTTTTTTTTTTTTTTTTTTTTTTATGACATATTGATTTACAACAAGTCCTTGGAGGATCACTCACTGCATTTGTGCACTATTTTGGAAGTTCTCTTACATAACAAGCTCTTTGCTGAGCTTTCTAAATGTAGGTTTGCAGTTGGGGAAATTGATTATTTGGGACACTTGATCTCCCACCAAGGTGTTCGGGCAGATCCTTCAAAACTTGATGCTATGGTGAATTGGTTGGAACCTCATTCTCTTAAGGCCTTGCGCGGGTTCTTAGGCTTCACGAGTTACTATCGCAAGTTCATCAGGAACTATGGCGTCATTGCCACCCCTTTAACGGCTTTGTTAAAAAAGAATGCCTTCTTATGGTCTCCGGCCGCCGCTCAAGCTTTCCTTGCTCTTAAACAGGTGGTCAAAACTCCCCCTGTTCTTCATTTTCCGGATTTTTCCAAGACGTTCGTGATAGAATGTGATGCGTGCGGCACAGGCCTTGGTGCTGTCTTGATGCAGGAAGGCCGGCCCATTGCCTTCCTCAGTAAATCTTTGAAGGGACAGGCTTTCCATCTAGACCTACGAGAAGGAGCTCTTATCCTTAGTTACGGCGGTTCAAAAATGGCGCCCTTACTTGCTGGGGCACACCTTTACAGTCTGCACAGACCATTAGTCCCTCAAATTCTTGTTGGAACAGCGTGTAGGTTATGTTTTCCAGCAACGTTGGTTGTCTAAATTATTGGGTTATGATTTTGTCATCGAATATAAGAAGGGCTGTGACAACAAGGTGGCTGATGCCTTGTCCCATCTCTCGGATTCTACTCCTTCCCATGCGGATGTTTCTATCTCTCTCATTTCTTTTCCAACACCTGATTGGGTTTCAGAATTGAAGGCTTCGTACCTCACGGACTAGCATCCTGCCGAGCTGCTGCTGCTTACTCTCCAAAATGGGGACACTGCTCCATGGGGATACTCTCTCCTGCAAGGGTTGATCCTACGCAAAGGCTGCCTGTGGATTGTTAAGAATTCTTCTTTCCAGCTCCAATTACTGGAGTTCATTCACTCCAACCCGACTTCGGGCCATTCAGGGTATCACAAGACTATTCATTAGGCTAAATCCAATTTCTATTGGAAGGCGATGTGTGCAGATATTAAGCGTTTTGTTCGGGAGTGCAATATATGTCAAGAAAACAAGCATGAGACTATTCTTCCAGCAGGGTTACTTCAACCCTTGCCCATTCCTACTCGGGTGTGGTCAGATATATCGATGGATTTCATCGAGGGCCTTCCCCTTTCACATGGGTACTCTATGATTCTGGTCGTGGTTGACAGATTCACTAAAGATGGTCACTTCCTTTGTTTATCTCACCCATTCACTGCTGCAACAGTCGCCCAGATTTTTTTGGCTAATATCTTCAAATTGCACGGCATGCCGAAGACTATAGTCTCAGACAGGGATCCCACCTTCACAAGTTCCTTTTGGCGTGAGCCTTTTCAACTTCAAGGCATCTCTTTGGCATTCATCTCCGCCTACCATCCGCAATCGGATGGCTAGACCGAGGCCCTTAACAAATGCTTGGAGACATACTTACGCTGTTATGCAAGGGCTAAACCAAAAGATTGGAGTTTCTGGCTTCCGTTGGTAGAGTGGTGGTATAACACAAGCTGCCATTCTTCTACCAAATTCACCCCTTTTTTAGGCCGTTTATGGTTATACTCCCCCAACCTTGCTCTCATATGTCCCGGGTACCTTTGCCAACCTTGTAGTGGACTCCCAACTCCGTGATCGTACTACTATGTTGGGTCTTTTAAAGGAGCACCTCCAACTAGCCCGTAACCGAATGAAGTCTCAAGCTGATAAGAACCGCACTGAACATGTTTTCCAGCAAGGTGATTGGGTGTATTTGAGGTTGCAGCCTTATCGCCAGAGGTCCATCACATTGCGCAAGAACTTGAAGCTTTCCCCACGCTTCTATGGCCCGTTCCAAATATTGCACCGGATTGGGACAGTTGCTTACAAATTGGATCTCCCTCCCGAAGCTTGTCTTCACTCGGTCTTCCACGTTTCTTGCTTAAAACGGAAGCTGGGCCAGCTTTCTTCCCCTCTCCCTACTCTACCTCCAGTCTATTCTAATGGGGCAATTAAGCCAGAACCTGATTCTATTATCGACCGCCAGCTAATTAAACAGAAGGGACGCGCCGCCACGGAGGTCCTCATTCGTTGGAAAGGAGCTTCACCGGAGGATGATTCCTGGGAACTCCTCTGGACATTGCAGAGCTAGTACCCGCACCTTATGGGCAATGTGCTTTGAAGGGGAAGACCTTGTTACGGGTCTACCATGGAGAGTGACAACAGGTGGATAGTAATGACGTGGAGGGGTGAGTCAGCAGGGAGGACTCATCAGGACGCTTCTAGAAGCAGTTATCTTACTTTCTTGTCTTTTACTTATTTGTCCTTTAAGATCTGTGTTTCATGTAGATCCTTATGCGTTTTAGAGAGCGTCTTGTATAAAGAATCAGAAGCTTTTTTAGGAGAGAGAAAGGCTACATTTTGTTAGAGAGATTCTAACCAAATGGCCTATAAGGAGAAGCTTCAGTGAGGAGAAATGGAGAAGAGAAGAATTTGATTGTAGTCCTTTAATGGAGAGTTGAGCCTCTTGAAGTGCTCCTAATATCAACTCTAGTATTATCCATACATAAAACCCTTAGAATTGGTGTGACCCAGAAAGGTAAGCTCTTTCTTCTTACTCTTTCTTGCTCTCCTTGGTGCTTTTTTGTTGATTTTTTTAGGTTTACGCAGGTGGGTATTTAGGGACGGAGGGAGTGCCAGCACCCCCCCCCCCCCCCCCCCCCAATTTCCTAAAAAAAAAAAAATTAATAGGTGGGAAAAAAAATTTTCTAATATATATATATATATATATAAGGTAAAAAATAAAAAATTTAGCCTATTGGCCCCTACCAATTTTTTTTTTTTGCCATTAGCCCCTGCCCATAAAAACTTCTGGCTCAGTCCCTATAGGTATTTCATTTTTGGTTTACTTGTAAGGTGTTTGCACGTGGGTTTGCTTCAAAGTTATGCATTTTGTGGTCATTTTGTGGATGGGTTCTTATTTCGCACTATGTGTTTGTTGAATTTGTGATTTTTTTTTCTTCTTATGTGGGTGTTTGGATTTGGACTTGTTTATGGGTTTCTGTAAATGGGTGCACTCGAGAACTTGATCTTTTGTATTGAGTTTTATGTAGTAGATATATTTTTAGGTTTTTTTACCCTTATATTTGGATATGAAATTGTTGATCTGTTTTGTTAAAAAATAAAAAAATAAAAAATAAAAATAAAAAGAAAAAAGAAAAAGAAAAAGAAAAAGAGAAAGAAAAAGAAAAAGAAGAAAGAATTTATTAGGTTTTGGTTGTTTGTGATTCCGTGTTTTTTTTTCTTAATGGATGATTCATTATTTAAGATTTGTTCCTTTTGTGACTGGGCCATTGTTGTTAGTTTGTATTTCTTGATTTTGATCAATTTATTAAGCTTTTGCTTTCCATAGCCAGGTTTATAGATGAACCAGAGGTAGAAGAAGAGGAAAAGGCAAAATTTTAATTGATTTGAGTGGAATTTTTTGTTTGATTAACTTGGTTTCTAAGTTTTGTTGGTCTATGTCTGTGCCAGAAAAAATATTCCAACCGAGGACCTTAATCTGTTGGTGGAAGTGATGGAGGAAGCAGTCAATTAAGAACAAGCTGATGGATATTAGATTGTAATATCAGTTCAATTTTAGGGAAACTGCTTTGGAACCCTGTTTTGCTTTTACTTATTTTCTTGGGAATATTATCATGAATTTTGATTTTATTGATTTAGAAGTTTTGGGACAACAGTAGTTAGTTGCTTGTTTTTGGTGTAGCTGAAATCTCTCTCCCATACAATGTGTTTTTTGTGTATGTTTCTGGTGTACAGTGGTTATTAATGGCGTATTTCCGGAATTTACTTTGGCACTAAATTTCCAATTTAACTTGAGCTTTAAAGGTGTATTATGAGAAGCTCAGTATTATAGAAACGCCAACCATTTTGTTGGCAATCCAACTTGAGCTATGTACTTTGGAATGTGAATCACATATGCAAATTTTAGTGCAGAATTCAACTCTTATTCTTCTCAAACATCAATAGGGCACAAAATTTTGGCATAATCCACGTTGTTTCACTCAAGCACTCTAATTTGGCAACATATCATCAAACTTGACACCAAATTTAAACAATTTACCAAGGTCCATTTAAACTCTAAGGTTCGATGGAAATTACTACAAAGAGAAAGAATTTTATCAAAATATAACATAGTAAATAAATTAACAATGACAAAGTGCACGAGTTTCCATCTTTAACATATTCACATCCATCTTTAACATATATAGTGCTTTTGGGATACAGAAGACCCTCATTGTAATTTAAGCCAAAAAAAAAAAATCGATTCGAGTTAAATTTGAATATTTGTGCATCCAAGTAAAGATCGATTTGAGTTAAATTTGAATATTCCATGTATCTCTCCATCGTACCCTCCAAAAAAAGTGAAAAGAAACAAACCAAAATGGCATTGGAAGCATTAAAAACCAACAGTTTTTGCGTCAAATTTGAGAGAATGCATTCACAGCAACATCAAACTTTCCACAAACCAAATTTTATTATGAGCTAGAAAAATAAGCTTTCTACAATCTACAAAGCACTCAAGTGCCATAAGCTGCAGAAAGCATCATACACCTAACAAACAATAATGTAGTTTGTCATTCATCCATAATTACATCCACTCTATCCCACCAATCATGTAGTTCTCAAATTACATGCTCTGCGTAAATAACCACCAACATACAGATTTGAAAGCAAAATAAATGAATGGCCATGGGAATTTATACGCCTCCTAGATCCTAACTCCTCAACTTTCTAACGATTACTGTCCCAAAACATCTAAATCAATAAAATCAAAATCCATGATAATTTTCCCAAGAAAATAAGTAATAGCAAAACAGGGCTCCAAATCAGTTTCCCTGAAATTGAACTGATATTACAATTTAATATCCAACAGCTTGTTCTTCATTTACGGCTTCCTCCACCGCTTCTACCAACAGATTAAGACCCTCGGCTAAAATATTTTTCCTACAACAAACATAGACCAACACGAGTTAGAAACTAAGTAAATCAAACAAAAAATTCCACTCAAATCAATTAAAATTTTACCTTTTCCTCTTCTTCTGCCTCTGGTGGTTCATCTATATACTTGGCTGTGGAAAGCAAAAACTCAATAAATTGATCAAAATCAAGAAATACAAACTAACAACAATGGCTCAGTCGCAAAAGGAACAAATCTTAAATAATGAATCATCCATTAAAAAAAAACACGAAATCACAAACAACCAAAACCTAATAAATTCTTTCTTCTTTTTCTTCTTTTTTTTTTTTTTTTTTTTTGGTTAGTAAAACCAAATTAATCTATTAAAACAAAACAGAGCAACACTTTCATATCCAAATATAAGGGTAAAAAAATCTAAAATATATCTACTACATAAAACTCAACACAAAAGATCAAGTTCTGGAGGGCACCCATTTACAGAAACCCTATAAACAAGTCCAAATCCATACACTCACATAATAAGAAAAAAATCACAAATTCAACAAATACATAGTGCAGAATGAGAACCTATCCACAAAATGACCGCAAAAAGCATAAATTTGAAGCAAACCCACATGCAAACACCCTACAAGTAAACCAAAATCGAAATACCCACCTGCACAAACCTCAAAAAATAAACAAAAAAGCACCAAGGAGAGCAAGGAAGAGCAAGAAGAAAGAGCTCACCTTTCTAGGTCACACCAAAAGCCTCAAAACCCTAGATCACCATCAAGGAAAAAGATGAGCCAGAAAGGGAGAGAGAGGGAAGATGGAGTTAGGTCGGCGTGGTCGGCGATGGGCGGCGTTGGGAAGGGGGAGAGGGAAGATGGAGATGGATGGATGAATTTTTGGGTGAAAACCAAATATGAGGTCGTCAGAGGTTGGGCGGTGTGGTCACCAGTGCTCAGAGGTCGGGTTTTGATGGTGGTCAGTGGGTGGTTTTGGCGGGAGGTGGGAGGGAGAGGGAAGATGGAGGAGCGCGGGAGAGGAGATGAGGAGGGGGAAAATTTTTGAGGAATGAAAAATGTTCAAAAATATAAAGAGAAATGATTCCTGCACTCATTTCTCACAACAACTGCACAACAGCTAATGTGGAAAGGCTGTTTTTATTTTTATTTTTCATTTTCCTTTTTTTAGCTTGAAAACCGGTTGGAAGGGGAAATGAAATTTCATTTCCCCTCCAACGCAGCCCCCCCTTTCTCTCTCTGAAATTTCTCCTCCATACAGTCCCCGTCCTTCTGGCAAATTTCCTCTCTCTCTCTCTCTCCCTCTCTCTCTCTGTGCATCGTCCGTAGCTCACTCGCTGATAGTCCCCGTCCCTCTCGGCGGTCGGCCTCCTCCATCGTCCGGCGTCCCTCTTCGACAGATTTCCCCTCTCTCTCTCTCTCTCTCTCTCTCTCTCTCTCTCTATGCATTGTCCGTTGCTCACTCGTCGGTAGTCCCCGTCCCTCTCAGCGGTCGGCCTCCTCCGTCGTCCGGCATCCCTCTCCAGCAGATTTCCTCTCTCTCTCTCTCTCTCTCTCTCTCTCTCTCTCTCTCTGTATCGTCCGTAGCTCACTCACCGGTAGTCCCTGTCCCTCTCGGCGGTCGGCCTCTTCCGTCTTCCAGAGTCCCTCTCTGGTAGATTTGGCGGCCGGATCTGTATCCGGCGACGCTAAAAAACTAGGTTCTCTCTCTCTCTCTGTGGCGGGATCTGTTGCTACAAAAAATCGGATGAAATTTTTTGGCTGCTTCACACAGTGGAGGCAGCCAATGCCCGATATTTTTTTTTTTTTTTTTTTTTTTTTAAATGCCAGAAATTATTTTAGTAGGAAAATAAATTTCATGCCTATTTATGATTAGCTTCAATTACTATATGGTTTATGATTAGCTTCTCTGGGTGTACCTTTTCATGGTTAAGAACAAGTCAATAACTTAGAATAAACGTAGGAACTTGCTACTTCTCTCATGCTAAACATATGATTTGCTTCTCTGGGTGCATCTTTATTGATTCATCAATTATCATTAGCTGAGAAAAGTTTATATATGTTAAGTAATTAAATAATTTGAAGTAATCAAATTGAATTAAGTCAAACCCAAAAAAAAAAATAACTGGACTGAAACAAACATAGCCACATTGTCATTCTCACAATCATTCACATTACTAGTGGTTAGACTACTGTGTTAAAGCTAATCTCAACTGCACCATCTCTGTATTATCCTACACTGACCTTTCCTAATGCAAAAAAAAGAAAAAAAAAAAAAAAGAAAAAAAAAAGCATATAATCCACAACAATGACATATCTAAAATGGTTTGGATTTGCATTGGCTACTTGAGTTGTATAATTAATGGCCATTGCTTCTAATTAGAAATGAAGGCCAAGAGATCCTTATGACTTGTAAAAGTTAATGTGACTTGTGTCTTTTCTCATGTCTAGTACTGGTAGAGCTCCAACTTGGATTGAATTGCTTCGTCTTTGTACTAGAAACTACTTGTCTTTTGTCACGGTGTGGTTGCATGAATGAGGACAGCATCTTAATTCCTATCATCTTATGGATAGAGACATGTTTCTATAGACTAGTATTCTCGATCCACGGCAGGGGATCGAGAATACTAGAATGTTTGTAATAATCCCATCAACCCAAGAATATTCCCTTACTACCTTTTAATTCTCACAACAAAAATATTAACAAACAATCTGAAGAACACTTTTCAAACAAAAAATAGAAAAACACCCCCAAAACAAATCGACAAACATACCCAGTTTTTGCATATATGATATATAGTAGTTCCAATGTTTGCTTACAATCCCAGTTTTTGGAAGTGGTTGGCCATTCAGAGTAAAGTTCAAGATGTCCTAGATTTTGGTTGGCTAAAAGCCCATGTTCTAATGGCAGTTCCCCATTTTGATCACATCCTGTATAATTAACAATGAGAAGAAAACGACTTAAGAAAAAAGTGCAACATGAATTGGGTGTACGTTGTTGTGAATTGATTTAGTAGTAGTATAGTTGTAACCGGCCGATGAGGTAGAAAAAAGTTGTTCCAACCTAAACCTGCCTTAGCATAAGAAAAGAGATTTAAACAAGCAGATAATTGACCAAGATGACAGGATTGAAAGAGATTTAAACCCTGGAGTAATGCTAGGGAGACTCTCAAAATACTCACCCACCATCTCTTAGTTGGCGCCACCCCACAATCCCTGACCACCTGATTTGGTGATTACAATGGCCACCTAATAGGAGATCGAGATCGATTTGGCGGCCATGGCCATGACTGCCAAATCACACGTCGGGAGTGGTGCGACCACCCCCAAAGGTTTGGTTGAGGTGATATGAAAAATAGGTTTAAGACTAATATAATATGCCCGAAAGGTTTAATTAATTCATTACGACATTACATTTTTTGGTTATTCAAATTTTTTTTTTAGGATCATACATATATGAACCTGGAATGGAACTTTATTCATGGTGCGTGTACATGATAAATGGCATTCAATTCTTTAACGTGTAATGGAATTTTATTGTTATTAGCATCGACTACAATGTGTGATTTAATTTCTTAGAATGCATAATGATCTTTACAATTTTTTTGGTTGGGCAACATATCCTTTTTGTTCTCTTTTTGTCTCATCTTGTTAATATATTCATTTGTTGAGCAAAATTACTCGTATTGGATTTATTTGCTTGATATGTAACCTTAAAACTGTCGTATCGGGCGTGGGGAGTATTTTCTCTGAAATGCTAACAACATTTTTCTTGTTTTTTTTGTTTTTGCCTTTTTTTTAACCTATTGGCATGATTAAAATAGGGTCATGCATGTAGTGAAAGAATGAATATCCTTAACTTAGGACAACAAGTTAAGGGAAATTCCAAGGTAGATTAAGTAACACTAAAACAGAAACAATTTCTCCTATCAACAAAGTTTTTTCATCGCGTAAACAAAAAGAAAGAAAATGAGTGTAGAAAAAATCAACAAAATGCAACTTTTTATGGACCATTGAAAAGTGCACAATTATTCACAATTCTTTTTATGCATTATTGAAAAGTTTACCCTATTGGCATGATTATTATTATTATTATTATTATTTTGCGTAGGCTCGAAAAAATGTCGGTAAATAGTGATGCACCAAAACACCACTCCATTATGTGTTATTGTGGAGTGCGTGCACGTCTAAGGTACTCATGGACTAGTGACAACCCCGGAAGAAAGTGGCATGGCTGTATAAAGTATAAGGTAATTTTAAAATTAATTAAATAAAGTATAAGGTAATTTTAAAATTAATTAATTGTGATTTATTTTTTCGTTAGTAGTTTATGACATTTATTCTTATGTTTTCATGCAGGAAGCTGGGGATTGTGATTTTTTTAAGTGGGTTGATAACCAAATGACTTCTTATGAGAAGAGATTGGAGGAACATATGAGAGACATGGAGGAAGGGAGACGGGCCGATATTGATAAAGTTGAGAAGATGACAATGGCCAATATTGATAGACTTGAGAAACTAATTGAAACAAAACACAAGGAACAATATGCTAGACTTCGGTTGGAGTTGGGTCTGTGTCAAAGTAATAGAAAGATGTTTTGGACAGCAGTAGTCGTAATCATGTTGGGCCTCGTGGTGGTTATAGTGGTTCTAAAGTTAGCTACTTGATGTTAGAATGAAATGATGGAAACATTATTAGCTTAAAAATGGTCATTGTCAGTACTTGATTAATCAAACCCATATTGTACAAATTTGGTATCTTTCCAGTGATTGCTCTTTCGCTTGAATTGAACCGGCACTTGTTTTAAAACATTTCATTATATTGGTGTTACCATTGTTCAAAGAACTGTTGTTTGAATCTTGAAAATTGTTGCTATAACTTCAGGGTAGAAAATTTTGAAAATGGGCCAGAAAGCTGATGATGGGCACTTGCTTATGTATTGCACTGGAATGTGAGGCCATTTTGAGGGCACTTTTGCTTGGGGAGAAACCAATTTCATATAAACATTCAAGTTTTATTACCTTAAAGTTATCATAGCTCCTATTCATCCAAATTGTTGATTGGGTAGGTGATTTTTTTTTTTTTTTAGTTTCCTGAGATTGACAAATATGTACATTACATCTGTTACCGGAAATTTGAAAGGTATAATCATTGTTTATGTATATGTTATGCATAAAATCCATATGTACACTTGAAAAATTAATATTCTAACATGTATAGAAACAAATTGGTGGCTGTTTGTTTGGCTAAAGTCCAAAGGATTTTGAATAACTTTTCGGGTGTATTTACTACTTAAGAAGATTGTATCTTACACAAGATATGCGGTTTTCAGGCTAAATGGCCCATCACGAGTCTTCTGGAATTTGAGTTACTTTTCTGGAAACAATGTCCCAACTGATATTAGGTAGCATTATCTCCTTTTGACAAGAAGATGTAATATGATATTATGTTCTGTAATTCACATATCAAAATATCAACTTGTTGCATCAAAAAATCCACTTAACTTCTCTGTATGAGAATTACATGTTACAAGTTCCAACATGTAAAAGAATCACTCCTTTTAATATATTTTTTTCCTCTTAGAATGAAATAATAACCTTAAAATACAAAAAAGGAAGCTAAAAGATATTATGGTACATCGTGTAACAGAAAATTGTCTTCTTCTCTGCTATTGCTTTGGGTTGCCTTTCCATACTCCCATCTCATCTACCTCCAGATTGCCAGATTTAACCAAGACTTCTGCAATGTGTTGTCTTTGCCTAATTGTGAATGTGAATAAATATAAGCACATAAATTTTTCTTTTGCAAATTCATAGTAGTAATCTAGACATCTTCAATTACACACAGTAGAAAGGGTGATTAACTAGAAGCATTACATAAATTTGCAACTTCTTGAAAAGTTGCTCTTAAATCGGAGCACACAAAGAACCCTGGAATCTCCTCTATTTCTCTTATATGTGTACAAAAAAGATAGGAAGAAGCCAACTCCATCTTCAATCAAAGCTCTTGAAGAACTGGCTTGCAAAGATTTTTTTACATGTACAATCGGACACGACAAGCTATAAGCACATCTCTAATCAAAACAACTAGAAATCTACAACGAGGAACACAAAAATGTATTTACAAAACCCTCAGAGACTCATATTTACAACGGGCATATTCTTTCTCGCTCAAACCTGAAAAAATGGTTCTGTAAACTCCCGTAAGAAACCAGCCAAAAGCCAACATATGAAAAGAATAACCCAAGAAAGATTAACAAGAGAACTCAAAGGCCAAAGCTAAGCTTTTCAGCATGAGGGTTGCATATAACTTATAGCCCAAATTTCAAATAAGAACATGCCACTAGATCCAAAAATGGTGTTAAAAACTTATCTGCAATCACGTTTTCATAAGGATTGTCAATTTTGCACACATCAAAGGCAATGAGAACAGATCTTCTTTTTCTTTTGGTGGTCAAAATCTTCACTTAAATATACCTAGTTCAGCTCAAACTATAGGTTTAAATCATTGAATAGAAACCAGATTCAACTCCTTCTAAATCCTTCAAATACAAGACATGTAGCTTGTTGTGAACTAAACAAATGTATTTCAGATGACTATGAAATCATAGCAATTAGCTTACTTCAATTGGTCGTAAGTTACAAAGGAAAGCTTGGACTCTTTGATTCTAGTTACCGCTCCTGGATTTCTAAAGATGACTCTGACTTTAGATACAATTCCTTGCAACCCACCCATCAAGCACACCTTGATAGCCTCGTTTACCACTTGTCCCAAGAATTGAATCAAGTAGTCCCTATTTCCACAATGCAAAAAACAATATTCAGCTTAAGAGTAAGCATATATACTTGCAAGATTGCTTGAAGAACACGAGTGAGTTCTTCCTCTGTATATACCACCTGATTATCAAGCTTCAATTCAATATTGAAACCGATAGAATGTTCAACTTTCTCAAAGGCCTCTTGCAACGTGCATAAAGGGTCATCATTTTCAACCTTCCACTCAAAGATCTTCCCATCTTTTGTTCTTCTAAAGAGAGGCTTCCCCACCTGCATTTTGACTAACTAACATTTAAAAAAGAAGCATGCATGCAGTACAGGGAGAAAAGGGAACAATGACGATCGACAATTACACTTCCAGGCTGTTTCTGGGGTCCATAAGAAAGAAATTCAGCTAGAGTGATCCGTGACTCTTTTCTCAACAATGGCACCTTTAAACGAAGATAGATGATAAAATCAAAAGTTTCATGCATATACATAATAGAGTGAGATTTTTGGGGATACAATCAACCTTGTCTTCAGTGAGGATGAAGCAGTCATGGAAAATGACTGGACATCCATCTTTAGAAACCTACAAAAATAGGTTCCGTTTACAGTTTCTTCTTAAGGTTTCTTTTCTTCCATCACCCTATAGTAAAAAAGCAAGCCAAACCAACAAAAACAGACAAGTAAACAAATCAGTACCAATAAATTTAGATAATAATTTAACATTTGTGCAACAATAGTATTACTAATTAATTTCGATGTTAAAAGATCAAACAAACGAAATTTGTCATGTCAAAAAAGATCAAACAAATGATATTCAAGTATCATTGCATAAACATCATATAAGAGCCACAAAAAAAAAAGAAAAAGAATGGAGTCAATCTTTTCTAGTATATCAAGGAGTCCATTTGAAAGCCAGCTCCATTACAACTCCCACACAAAATATTCATTTAGCTCTGCAAGAAAACATATACATCTTATAAAACAGGACTATTATATTGATCTCAAAAAAACATAACGACAACCAAAATGTACATCAAATACCATTAACTATTATATTGGTCTCAAGGTGGAAGTAATGACCTCATCAGAAGACAGATAAATGACCGCACAACATCGGTAATTGTGGGCAGGACACTTAGATGGTTGAGTGCGGCATAGACTTCATTGAAGATGGGCCGCACATGCATTTCAATTGCCGGATCAGTTGGGATTATGGAATTAAAAATGTCTGTCATCCAAGCAATTATTTCGCCTAGGTTGGTATTGATACAATAGGGTAATAGCCACAACAACTAAAGCAATACTTCTTGTTTCAAAGGGAGAGAATCCATAGTCAAGACCCACCATATATTAACTTGAAAATATCAGCTTCAATATTCAAACATCTAAAATGGATGAATTTCAATAATACAATACTATCAAGTCATTCTAAAAACTTACCTGGGAGCATAGCCAATTCACAATTGATACATCACGCATTTGTAAGGCTGTAGTGAAAGCCTCTTGGTATTTGTGTTGGCGTACCAATGTGGATAACAAATTTCTAGGGTCAATCGACAAATTCACCTAATGCACACATGATTCGTTTTCCTTATTGTATGCATATAAATTCCAATCCGGAAACTATATAAATGGAATGCCAACACAATGAATTTAAAAAACACAAATTATACCTAAGAAAGAATAGGATCATGGTGACCACCCAAGGTGTGAGCAACTGTCGATGATGAAGTGATGGAATCCTGCAAAAACGAACACTAAATAAGTACGTGAAATATCAAATAATTGTTAAAAATCAATTAATAAATAGAGAGATGTTGGCTAATCACCTGAGTACTATGATCGTGAGTTGCAGAAGGCAATGGAGATTGACAAGTGTTGTCTTGATTTTCTGTTGATTTTGGAGGCCTACAATTAAAAAATGGTTTATGCAATGTGGGGAAGTACACATATTTTTAAGTAAGTAAAAGGTGGACAAACAAAAAAAATACTAACTTGAATTTTTCCTCTCTTCGTTTTAGCATTGTTGTCTCTTGGTGGCTGGCTCGATACTTTGGATTTCTTCACCACTGTTTCTATAACAGCCACCTTTTTCTTTGTTCGTGGCCTCCCTTTACATGTAACCTTCACAGGACTAAGCACTTTTTTACAGCTAGAAGGTGCGACAGTAGCTGGAATGTCAGGAGAAGATTGATTTTCAAAACGCCACAACTCCTTTAACTGATCCATTCTTTTCATTACTTCCATGCAACGTTTCTCCGTGTTTACTGATGTGAGCGATAGTAATTCTTCAAAATTGTTTCTCAACCTGTCATGTATTTGGGCATTAGGATTATCACCAATGGCATCATAACTACACTTAAGCTTCGAGTACTCTCGCTTAATATCCTTCCTCCATCTGTCAAGAAAATATCTTTGTGCCAAAGTTGTCACTTTCTTTGTCCGTAACACGAAAAGTGAATGCCTGCGTAAGATGCCTCTTACTTCAAACAATGCACATGTGCACTTCACTTCAGTTAGTTTTTGTGTTGGCTGCATTCTGTTGGACAAAATCACTATCATGTACTGTTGCTGATTTCACAGGGATGCCGTTTATTTCAGAGTCTTCAGATATTCAAAGTGTATTTCTTTGATATAGAAAGAGCCTCATTATGACAAGTTGCAAGTGTCACAAGCTTCAAGAAGGCTATTTCAGTGTTCAAGGAAGATTCTGTGCAGATTCCAACTCAGAGAAGTCAGATCCCAAGCTTCCATCTGGACGACTCAGTATAACTTCCAGACGCTTATCAGTCAGCAACATCTGTTCGGACGATGAGAACTTTATGTCCGGACGTCCATCAGTGTCTAGAAACTTCGAACTGTTTAAGATTGCATCCGTCTGGACGTAATGGCAAATCGTTCGGCCGCTATTCAGAGTTCGAGAAGAATCCAGCATTCAAGTGCATCCGTCCAAATGACATGGCAATACCGTCCGGACGCCATTTAGTGTTCGACAAGTAATAGGGTTTCTGTCTCAGACACAGTTATGGGAAGACATGGGAAGACAGCTGTAACCGTCTGGAAGATGTGGTATTCCAGTCCGAACGCTATCCTTGATAAGGAAAGTTGTGCAGAAGAAGTTCAACCGTCCAGACGACAGACTCCATGGTCCGGACGCTCAGACCTTATTATGGAAATTGCGTGTAGCAGAAGTGAAATCGTCTAGATGCTAGGGCAACACCATCCGAACACCCTCCGGTATTTTGATCATAACTTTTTACTCAAATATCGGATTGGGATGAAATTAGTGTCATTGGAAAGGTAACAAAAAATTATGTAACTTAATGATCTGAATGGCAATAGAAACGTCCGAACGGCCCTCCATCTGGACGTAAAGATAGTAGCATCCGGACGGCCTGCTAAAATTCGAGAAGTTTTTAAAATTGCTTTTCAGACATGGAAATAGTTGACCGTCAGAATGCCCAAGTTTGCCATCTGGATGTGCGTGCCAGAGACTCCGATTCTGACTAGAATTAGGGCTTCTAAAGCCTATAAATAAGAGGCTTTAGGCATGTACTTTGCATAGAATTCAGTAGTGAATTCCTTATAGCTGAGAGAGGGTGTTTAGGGAGATAATGAAGATCTACTAGCTCTCTAGCTTTTTCCAGTGTGTGATTTGATCTACTGTGAAGTCTATCTTAGGGGTTGGCTCTAAGGTAAAGGATTCCATTGAAGACCCCTTCAGGTAGAAGACCTAGTTGGGAGGAGTTCGTGTTGGGTTACACGTCAGAGTTCAAGGTACGACCACTGCATCAGGAGTATGTGAGTGCTACTGCTTTGTAACTAGTTTTGTCTTCTGAATAGTGGATATCCTGGGTTTGGCTGCCCCAGAGTGGTTTTTCTCTTAATTGAGTTTCCACTTCGTCAACAAAATATTTGTCTCCTTTAATTCCGCATTTAATATTTTGTTGCACATTGTTCACACATACTTGTTAAAATTAGAAGTCATTTAATTTTGCAGCTTCCAATTCATCTTCATTGAAGTAAACAAGAAACGTCTTTTCTATTAAGTAGTCTCCAACGGCAACATATTCAATACCTTCAAAGGTAGAAATCGCACTTTCACTTTTGAGAAGAGAGTTATTTCAAGACATCATTTTCATAAACTGCTCATGTGCTTCTTTGAACTTCGCATTTGTGTAAACAACTTGAAACTGTTTCTCTAACTGCAAGGTGCTTATACATGGGATTGTGCGATTGAAAGAATCGAAATCAGCACGTGTTTCACTCTCGACCATTCTCCTTAAAGCATCATCATATTCATCAACAAATTCTTTCAATGTGGTTTGTGAGTGCACGTAACCATCAAAAAATGCATTCATACTCACTTCACTGTGTAGTATTCATTCCCACCCAAAACGTATCTTTCATGTATGCCGGCACCCAAAATGTCTTCTCCATATATAACCCATTCAACCATGCATTATCATGAAGATTATACCTCTCCAATAGATCATTCCAATTTTCCTCATATTCTTCACATGTTTGAGAGTCATACAAACATTTGTTTATGACACTCTTAATGCCATCAAAATTAGCATGTGATCCAAATTTTCAGGAAATTTTTTCATAATGTGCCACATACAATATCTATGTCGACTTTCAGGGAAAACAATAGCGATTGCATTTTTCATAGCTTTATCCTGGTCTGTCATAATTGCTATAGGGGCTTGGCTGTTCATGCACTCCAACCACGATTTAAACAACCACACAAATGTGTCTGTATCCTTGCTTGAAATTAGTCCTGCCCCTAAAAGTATAGATTGACCATAATGATTCACTCCTACAAAAGGAGAAAATGGCATGTCATATCTATTGGTCAAATACATTGTGTCAAACGTAATAACATCTCCAAAGAAATCATACGCTGCCCTACTCCGTGCATCAGCCCAAAAAACATTTTGTAACCTACAATCATCGTCCATATCCATCACAAAGTAGAAGCCACTATTCTGCTTTTGCATTCTTCTGAAATAATCACAAAGTGTTTGAGCACCTCCTTTACCAAGACGAAGTTCTCTTGCCTTGTTAATATAATTTCGGCAATCTCTCTCTTGTTGTGCAAATATCTACCTAAATAAATAGGCAAATACTTGTACGTTTTACTCGCAAGTGCACAAGATCAGAAAGATAGTATAGTAGGCAAATACGAGATCATTCCCACAAGGATTGGTAAATTATGCTTAAAAAGATATTCCTAAAAGAGATACGTTGAGTAAGACGAGATATTGAATTAAAAATAAGAAGAAAAGGTAAGGCTTCAATATCCACCGATAATCATACTCAAATAAGATTCGCAATATACACAATACTACAATCATAACATGATGCTTAATGCTTACCAGCCACAAGGGAATGGTATCTTCTCCTAAAGTTACTGATTTCCCTAAGCAATGAGTTAGGCATGGTATCTACGCTAACTCTTTTCTTCCTTGAAAGATTTAGCATGGTATCTACTAAGTTGTTCTTCAAGGAAGCATAAATCTATGGAAATCGGTAAACACACTCAGATTGGAACATGGTATCTATTCCAGTTGTCTTTATGTTGATTAATCCAAGAACTTGTGATGGGGTTCTTTTGTTACTTTATTATGCCCAAGACTCGGTCATCCAAATTGACATAAATAACAAATCCATACCACATGCATATGATGATCAAGCATAAACATGAGAGGAATTCAAGAAAATAGAAAATAATCAAGTTAAGCATCAATATATAAATTGTAGCAAAGCAAATTGAAAAACTTAAAGAGACATGATTAGGGCTTCAATCAAGCCCTAACTAAAGTATTAGTTACACCTTATATAAACTAAAATTATATACATACAAAAAATAAATAAAGGAAGAAAGAAAATAAAAACTATAAAGAACCTCCTTCTTGATGTAGCATTTGATTCTTCCTCAAAGCTTGTGTGTCTTTTTCTTCAAAGGTTAGAGGCCTATTTATAGGGATTAAAGAAGCTCTAAAAGCTCTAGAAATCCTAGAACAATTATAAATAGGTCTTCTAGTCCAAATAGAATAATTACAAGTCTTTTCCTTTTCTGAAATTTCCATCCAAGTAGGAAACGGATTCCAAAATTTGTACAGATTTACGGTCTTTTATTATGGGGCGATTTTTACATGGTAAACATCCGAATTAGGAAAAACCTATTTCTGACATATTTTTTTCATTTTATCGTATCTTTCTAAAGCCACTAATTTCGTTGCAATCCGATACTTGAACCGAAAGTTATGATTAAATTACTGAGACATACTCATTTTGGATTCTTTCCAAAATAACAAATTTTTGCCGATTTCTCTTTCCTTAAATTCAAAATTGATTGGAATTGAATCTATCTAAAAGTGAGTTTGCTGACTTCGTTCTAATCTTGGAATTTGATGGATTTTCTTCCAAAATCTGTAAAATACAAGAAAATACAAAAACAACACAAAACATCAAACTATAACAAAACTAAGAGCTTAACATATGTAAATTAAGGGGTTTGAATGTGTAACATTCAACACTTATCATCTCTCCAAAGGAAAGACTCTCAAGCCCCCCACTTTCAACAACTAATGAATTGAAATTCTTACTCAAACGTATTCCTGCTCTATCATTTAGCTCAAGCCTTCTTTTCACAGCATCATTAATTTTTTTATTGCTTCTAAAAAATCTCACTTTGCCCGGGCTTAACGAATGATTATGCGTTAGCTCAACTTTACTCAAAAACCACGTTCCATCATCACATACGTTCGCACAAATCTTGGCACCACACCCTGTTCTATTAGTTGCTGGAGTTGGCTTCGCACAATCACTTGTTCTAGCACAATCACTTGGACCTCCACGAGTACATATAAACACTACGTAACTTTTTATACCTTTCTTTTTTCTCGAGCTTGTAATACCCAGGAAAGACAACTCACTTAAGTTATCAAAATATGTGCATAAATATAAGACTTAAGAATTGCTCTTAGTCTAATTGAGTTATATAGTTATGCATGTAGAGAGTTGGATCAGTAAAGTGAAGTCGATCGAGCGACTTTCTGGTCGATCGAGCGATTATAGGTCGATGTCGATCGAGCGACTTTATTTTCGATCGAGCGACTTCACCCAGTGCAGTGCAGTTTCCGCTAATTGCGAAAATTGATTTTTCCAGCTAATGATTTGGGACCCACACGTGGTACTTGATGCCAAACAATCATGCCCATATTTAGTTAGCCTAGTTAGCCCATTTTGGTTGAAGCCCAACTAGATTTCCTTAGATATCATGTAATCATGGACTAAGATATGGAATAGTCACCTATGAGATTTGAGCTATGGATTTGAGGTGTTGGCTGGCTCAAATCCGGCCATTGAGATGATGATTTGTTGGTTAAATCTCAGCCCTTCAAGAGTGCTATATATAGGTTGCATGGGGAGTTGATTTTCATGAAGAAGAAACAAAACTCTAGCCAAAACTCTCTCTCACTCTAGTGCTGTAGATGTAGCACGAAAATCCTCCATTTTCACCTCACTTTCCAGCACCTAGCAAGCCCAATTAAGCTCTAAAACCACCCTCATTCTCCCACAAAATCAGTGGTAGAGTGTGAGTGGAAACCTCCTTTGTTTTGAGACCAAGAAACCAAGCTTTACAAGTGGAACTCTCTTGGACAGCAACTCTCCTTCACTCTTTAAGTTATTGGGGAACTTTGGGTGAGTATTTTCTCCCTTAAACTTCTCATAAGATCAAGTAGTTCTATTGTTATTTGAAGTCATGACTTGCTCTTGCTTTTAATTATGCATGCTGTATGAAAAGTTGGCCAGCTTACATGTGAGTATATGTGTAAGCATGTGGATGAGTATTTACTACATGAGATTAGTAA
The DNA here is from genome assembly GCF_958979055.1 of Alnus glutinosa. NCBI lineage: Eukaryota > Viridiplantae > Streptophyta > Magnoliopsida > Fagales > Betulaceae > Alnus > Alnus glutinosa. The sequence goes on along the minus strand of NC_084897.1, from coordinate 8,951,569 downwards.
TTTAGAATGGGTAAATTGTGTTTTAAAAATGGATCAAGAAATGTAAGTGTGAGAGTATATATATATGTTGAGGTTTTGATATATATATATATATATATTAAAAGAAAAGAGGTGAGCAATATCTAGGTGTGTGTTATAAGGAAGTGTGACTTAAAGAAGAGTAAAATCATATGTGTGCTTGATTATATGACAATGTATCCTTATTTTTAAAGTGTGTTATGTGATGGATAATTCTAGTAGTGCTAATACAAGAGTTGGTGAGTAAGCATTAAAATAGATAAATAAGAGATCATGTTTAAATCTGTAGCCGTTGCAATTTCTAGGAAGAGATATGGTAATAATAATGATTTCATGAGAATGCTTTATTAATTCGTTATCATCATATGATGGTTGTTATGCAGTTGTAAAGGAAAATATTTGGAGCAGAAACTAGTAAGTATCTCTATACTTACTGAGGACGAAGCTGGTTGACTTTTCCTATAATATTATGCTTACTGCTTTATTTACTTGTTTCCGCATGTGGCTTTGCATGTTTTATTATTTTTAATAATCTGTCTAATAACAAGCTACTGGATCTAGATCCACAGTGGGTACGCGAGGCTTCACATGAGTTCCTAGGTTCTCAGTGAATGAGGAGGTACCTGAAAAGAGAATAATAAATACAAAACTGGTGTACCTAGGTCACCAGAGATTCCGAGGTTTCCAGGAGCCTAGGCTCCCAAAGAAAATAATTAAAAGTTAAAGGGAGGAAGCCCAGGCTTCAAATAACACGCTAATCGTGCCTAGGCCAACAGAGGAGTGGAAAAAGGGAAATACCTAAAACTATACCCTTAAAACTGTCATTGCTTTATGATTACGTTTATGTTCATTTTATGTCTATGACTCGCGATCATGGATTATATTTTGAATATACATGTGATTATATGGCCATTGCATTGTGTTGCATTAATTAAATAAATCAGCACTCATATTATTATTGGAAACAGTGGACTCACTTTAGTGTTTATGCTATTTTCTTCTCTTTGTATGGTATTTGTAATGGTTCAGGCTATGAAGAAGAAGAGGATTATCAGGACTATCCCAACACATAGATGGTTCCTGGTTCAGTTTTTGTAAGGCTGGATAGCCTATATTTTGGGGCTACCCTGTTATAGTCTATTAACCTAACTTAAGACAATACTTATAATTCTCCGGTTATATATAGATATTTGGCTTGTATGATTATCTAGCCCTGTGAGGCATGACTGGTATTACTGTTTGTATAATTATGCTGACTGGCTCATTATATATATATTTTGAGGTATTTTAGTAGTAGCTCTGAGGTGTCAACCTATTCCCAATTTGTATTACATTTATTCCGTTGCCAATAATTACCTCTGATAAGTTAGTAATGTCTCGTGGAAATTCAAAAATTTTCACTTACGCTTTTTGTAAAAGCGGGGCGTTATAGAGCTTCTATGCGCTATACCAAAACCAACTTGCTTAGCATACCTCCTATAATAAGAGCAAACTTCTTCTATTGAACTAAATGTCATTGATGCCTTCGGTTCTTCAACTTTCTTATCATCCTTTAACACCACGGGTAGTACCACATTTTCTTCCTCATCATTCAACTCTTCATCTGAAATAAACGTCATTAAATCCTTCGGTTCTTCAAATTTTTCACCCACATCTATCGAAAAAAGAATACAAAGTGTGTTTATAAAAAAGCCTAGAATAATAATAAAGAAATAAAAAAAAAGGCAGCCATCTTAGTGGGTTAAAACAAAACTATAACTCAAACAAAAGTGAAAATCTAACCATTTTGATGGTCATCTTGCTGGGTTAAAGCATCATCAAATACACCCTCATTATCCAATCGTGAACTTGAAGAGTCCATTTAGGAAAGTGCTATATTAAAGAGTACTACAAGTTAATTGAATGGGAAAATGTAAGAATTTGTTAATAATCGATGCCAATAACAATAAAATTCCATTACACATTAGAGAATTGTAGAAAGAGTAAGACTAGACATGAATATATAACACAAGAATAGTGAGAGCGAGGCTCTCTTACTCTTGCTTAATGTAATACCCCAGATTTTAAGACAGGACGCCTTAAATAGAATTTAAGACCTGAGTTGATCAATCACTCGATCGACCACTTCTGCCGATCGATCGACTTATTTCTCTATCATCGCTCGATCGACAATATTTATCGCTCGATCGACTTGTCAATTGATAATCGCTCGATCGACTTTAAAATCGCTCGATCGACATTATTCTGATAATTGTATCTTTATGTGCCATTTGTTCCAAAACCTAAATATTTGGTAAATTAATGGGAATAATAACATTCCTAATATTATTATATTTTGTAATAATATTATCGACATATAATATTATTTTAGCCTAATATTATTTAGTATAATAATATCATTAGAGTAATAATGTTATTCAAAAATTAACATTATTTATTAAACGAACTGGACTCAAAACGGATTTAAAATTACACCCTAGTAAGTCATTAATGAAAAAGATTTTATATAAAGATACTCATGATTGTTAATGATTTGTTTTTATTTAAAAAGGTAACTCTAGTTAATTTAACTAGATAAAAGTTAACCATAGGTTAACTAGATATTTTTAAGGTTAACTAAGGTTAGTCTAACTAAGGTAAAATTAACCATGAGTTAAATCCGATATTTTACTTTTAACTCGTGTTAATTTAACTGAAGTAAAAAATTAACCATAGTCTATTACTTCTATAAATTAAACCTCCAAACTCTTCTAAATTCTCGCACCACTCAGTTATAGTTACTCTGTTACTGAGATTCTTTCTCCTTCTTTGTTTGGTTTTCTTTCCTCCTCTTTTCTCTTTTCTTTCTTTTGCTCTTCTTTTCCTGTTTCCGTCCGAGTCTCCGGAAGGGGACGATCGTGGGAAAAGGGAGAAGTGAGAGTGAAGTCGAGGGAGAAAATCTGAGAGTGAAAAGAGAGGAGAGACCCGGTCCCCTTTTCTTCCCCCTATCTCCTTTCTTCTTCCTTCTCCTCTTCGGTCTTCTTTTCTGTTTCTCATCGAGAGAGAGACCGAGAGGCCAGAGAGAGAGAGAGATCGAGAGGCCAGAGAGAGAGAGGCCGACTGGGGCAGAGAGATCAGAGAAGAGAGGGAGAGATCGTGAGAGAGAGAATAAGAGATCGAGAGATTGAGAGAGAGTTAGAGGGAGGAACCGAGAGTGAAACCCAGAGAAGAAGCCGGGAGAGGCCGACCCTCGGTGGGCTTCCGGTGATTGTCGCCGGCGGAGCAGAGGGCCGATCGGAGGCCGATCCTCCGGTGGGTGGTACTGGGCGTCGGTGATGGGCCAGAGGCGCGATTCGGGCCGGTCCCAGTGGCGATTTCCGGCGACCTAAGTCCGTTTTCCGGCAGAACAGGGGACACGAAATCCGACGACTTCCAGTAGCTTTTCTGACAACTTCCATAGGCGAATTCCGGCGGTCCTAGCTCACTGATTTTCGGTGGGTTTCTTTGTAATTAAATGAAAATTCTCTAGTTGAATCTTGTAGTTTAGTTTTGATTTAATCAATCCATTATGTTTGATTTTCCTGTTGGTGGTCCTTGATCGGTTATTGATGATTCCTCTTCTCTGTTTTGGGCGTTGATGGTTTTGGTTGTTTTGATGTTAGGTGGGTTGTTGATAGTAGCCAAGAATTGATTTGAGTTGGGTATTGTGGGGGTATGTGTATCTTGATGATCCCTCTTGGATAGTTATGAGTATCTTGGCTAAGTGTTCTATCTTGGGTGCACGATTGGATTGTTCTCCCCTGTTCTACTGTGGTTCACGGCTGACTATATGTGTTGTTGTATGCTGTAATTTTATTGCATAATTGGGAGTGATTTGGTTGAGTCTAGAATCGGGTATTTTGGTAATTGTCTTATTAAAGTATATTATGTTTATAATTTAACCGATATTGGGTGTTTAAATAATATGTGAAATGATATGGAAAATTGATAATTTCTTGAGAAAGAGTTTTGATATTGGGAATTAACATCAAGACAAACATATTATGTTAAGTAGCTTTCCAACTAAAAAGATTAGGTACGAAGATAAGCCTATAATTAATATTTACAAGTAATGATGCTAATATTTTATATACAAATATATATTTATTGCAGAGAATAAGCTATTATGAGAACTGCACCAAAAGGTTGTAAGTATCTCTATACTTACTGAGGACGAAGCTGGTTGATTTTCCTATAATATTATGTTTACTGTTTTATTTACTTGTTTGCGCATGTGATTTTGCATATTTTATTATTTCTAATAACCTGCCTAATAACAAGCTGTTGGATCAAGATCCACGGTGGGTATGCGAGGCTTCACATGAGTTCCAAGGTTCTCAGTGAATGAGGAGATACCTGAAAAGAATAATAAATACAAAAACTGGTGTACCAAGGTCACCAGGGAAACCAAGGTTTCCAGGAGCCAAGGCTCCCAAAGATTATAATTAAAAGTTAAGTGAGAAAACCAAGGTTTCAAATAACACGCTAATCGTGCCAAGGCCAACAGAGTAGTGGAAAAAGGGAAATACCTAAAACTCTACATTTAAAACTATCACATTATTGCTTTATGGTTATGTTTATATTCAATATATGACTATGATTAGCTACCATGGTTCATATATTGCGCATAGACGTGATTATAAAGTTATTGCATTATGTTGCATATATTAAATAAACCAGCACTCATATTATTATTGGAAACAGTGGACTCACTTTAGTGTTTTGTGTTTTGTTTCTATATATATATGTATACTGGTGCAGGTTTATAGACAAGGAATAAAGCTCAAGAGGTTTTAAAGCTAAGGACGCATAGTTTGTATTTGTTTATAGTTTTCTATGTTTATAATGTTTTATGTTGACAAGATTGCTAATAATTTCCATGTATTTTCTTGTGTCACTATTGACACATGTTTACATGTATTTGTTTAAACATTTTCTTTATGAACATCTAGAGGTATTCCAGTTAGAAGCTCTGTCGTGTTATTTATTCCAAACCAGTTGGATACCTTTTTATTCCGCTGCCAAATCTTAACTCTGAAGAGGTTGTAGTAATGTCACGTGGAAATTCGAAAATTTTCACTTACGCCTTTTTGCAAAAGGCGGGGCGTTACACTTAAAGATGAGGGATTCTAATTTAGACAATTATAGCAAAATTTATTATAGAAATCTACTTGCATAATTACCGTCCTCCTATGGTTAATTGACAAAAGAATCAACTGTAAAAACAAAGGGAAACAACCCCAAGCAGAACACCTTACAACCAGAGATTGTCTCTAGACAAACAACCAAACAAAACTACAAAAGAAACAACTAAGCAACAAGCATGACTACATATTGTAAAGCAAGCATGACAAAAATGATCCAGCAAATGATTTATTTATTTTTCTTGGGATGAATTAACCAAACAAAGTCAATACAACTTTCTTTCCAGTAAACATTGGAATCTTGGTTCCAACAAGAAACCAAAACTACAACCTCAACAAAATAGAGCCAAATAGCATTACCAAACAGTTGCATAATCATTTACCAAATAGCATTACTCAGTTTGGTTTGCTTAGAGCACAAGCCAACCTATGTCTAACAATAAATCTTTTTCTTGCCCAAGAAACGAATAATAACAAGCTAGGAACAGCCTGTTATTCGAAAATGATGGAGAAAATATGCTAAAAATGGGGGGCCTCATTTTCTTAATCTATTTATAAAGGATAATAAAATTTGTACCAACAAGGAGTGGCGGTAGTGAGCTTGTGGTGGCTGAGGAGATTGATAAAAGAGTAAAAATTTATACATTATAGATTAATAGTTCCATTGCCATATCAAACTCTTTTATGTATGAGTAAAAATTATCATTAGATTTGGATTTTGATCAGATTAATTTATGCATTATAAATTACAAGTTCCACTTCCATATCCAAAAATAAGCATGCAATTGAAAGTAAGCAATTAGAAGTAAATGTAATTTTTTTTTTTTTTTTTTGTGATTACTTAAAATTATTTATTAGGCAGAATGCCTTGAATTCGCACCCAGAGAAGCTAATCATATGTTTAGCATGAGAGAAGTAACAAGTTCCTATGTTTAGAAACTTGTTCTTAACCATGAAAAGGTACACCCAGAGAAGATTAGAGAAGCTAATCATAAACCATATAGTAATCGAAGCTAATCATAAATAGGCATGAAATTTATTTTCCTACTAAAATAATTTCTGGCATAAAAAAAAAAAAAAAAAAAAAAAAAAATCGAGCATTAGCTGCCTCTATTGTGTGAAGCAGCCAAAAAAATTTCACCTTTTTTTTTTTTTTTTTTTTTTTTTTTTTGTAGTGACAGATCTACAAATCTGGCTAGAAAAGACAGAGAGACAGAGAGAACTTGTTTTTTTAGCATTGCCGGAGACAGATCCGGCCGCCAAATCTGCTGGAGAAGGGACGCTGAACGACGGAGGAGGCCGACTGCCAAGAGAGAAGCTACCGAGAGGGACGGGGACTACCTGAGATACGGTCGATGCATAGCTGGAGAGAGACAGGAAATCTGCCAGAGAGAGAGAGGAAATCTATCGGAGAGGGAGAGGAAATCTGCCAGAGAGCGGGGGAGAAATTTCACAGAGAGAGGGGGGGCTGTGTTGGAGGGGGAAATCTGCTAGAGAGAGAGAGGAAATCTGCCGGAGAGAGAGAGAGAGAGAGAGAGAGAGAGAGAGAGAGAGAGAGAGAGAGAGGAAATTTGTTGGAGTGGGACGCCGGACGCCGAGAGGGACGGGGACTGTACGGAGGAGAAATTTCAGAGAGAGAGAGGGGGGGCCTGCGTTGGAGGGGGAAATCTGCCGGAGAGAGAGGAAATCTATCGAAAAGAGAGAGGAAATCTGTGAGAGAGAGAGAGAGAGAGAGAGAGAGAGAGAGAGAAGAAATTTGTTGGAGTGGGACGCCGGACGCCGAGAGGGACGGGGACTGTACGGAGGAGAAATTTCAGAGAGAGAGAGAGGGGGGGCTGCGTTGGAGAGGAAATGAAATATCATTTCCCTCCAATCGGTTTTCAAGCAACAAACAAAAAATTGAAAATAAAAAATAAAAACAGCCTTTCCACGTCAGCTGTTGTGCGGTTGTTGTGAGAAATGAGTGCAGGAATCATTTCTCAAATATGAATGATGCATCAATTTTTTATTTTTATTTTAAAAAAAAAAACAAAAAAGAAAATGCCACGTAGGTCGAGGACCGTCCTATTGTATAGACAAACTCCACCTCGAATAGTCACTTTTGTTGTGATCATATATAGGAAGTTTAAAAATTTGTTATATCGGTATCCTAAGAATTTTTTTACTTTTTTTTTTTTTTTTTTTTTTAATTTCATTCTTTTTATTGTTAATTTTTTATTATATTTTTAAAGGGTATTTTAACAAGAAAAAAAAATGATGAAATTATAGGATAAAATTCTTGAGATACCGACCTTACAAATTTTTAAACTTCGAAAGTATGATTGCAAAAGTGCCTATACTTCGAGGAGTGTAAGTAAAACTCCCTCCTCCCTTGTCTGGAAATAAGATGTATGACATTTCCCTTCCCTCTACCGCCCACGAGCCATGCCATTCCTTCATCATTAACGACCTCCCTTGCATCTGACAACCCTCTTTGCCCTCGCATGTGACACTGCCACTTCTTTTTGGTTCACACATTAAATCGTTGGTTTCCCCTCTCATTTTTCACTAGATTTTCATAGATAGTTCTCTTATTTTGCCTATGGAAACTCCAAGATTCAGTTGCAGTGTCTACCAAAGCTTACTTCGCTAGGTTCGTCCCTCATAGACATCAAGGTGGTGATTCTCTTCGGCGAGTCCAGTCCTGCCACTAACAATACTCCCCTCCCGACTGTGCTTTTCAAGTCTACTTGTTGTTGTAGTGGATGCTTTGTCACACAGTTTCCTTTATGGACTTCTCCTACAAACAACCATTTTAGGCCTTGGCCTATTTGCCAAGAATCGACTGGGTGGGGCCATTACTTTGGTCCTCTTTTTTTTTTTTTGCACTATTTTGGTTATACTACACTTTTTTGTTGGGCTACCCCACCCATCTTTTGTATGTTTTTTTTTATCTTATGTACTCTCTCATTTCCCTTTCCTCTTGTATTTGCTTAGAAATTAAAAGATTAATAAAATAAAATTATCCAAGCATGTTAAGATCCCTAATAACATTACAATATTCCTATAATATTTTTGTTATGTTTTCTTATAATCATAATAATCACATATGATTGCAACCTCTCTATTTTTAAGAATTCTTATCTAATAATTGTATGATTCTGTAATAATTATTTGGGAAAACTTCACTTAACCCCCCTAAAATTCCGTCACTTTTGTAATCTTCTTTCCGAAGTTAAAAAACTCTCAATTTAGTTTATCGAACTTTCAATTTTTTACAATCTCACTACTCCATTAGGGTTTGCATTCAAATGGTCAAATGGTAAAATGACCCTTGTATTCTTGTAAACTTTACAAAATTATATAATTACGCTTAAATTACAATTAATTTCTGGGTTCAATACGTTTTTGTCTCATGTGGTTTAACGACTTTATTTTTTTCCCCCTATACTTCATTTCGTGTGACATATGGTACATCGTTTATAGCTAAAGATTGGAGAGCTGGTACCTCCATCCAACATCTGTTTAAAAATTGACGGAAGTTCATATCAGCATCCTTAAAAAACTTACACATGTCTTATGCCTCATCAAAAATAAAATTAAACAATAAAACAATTAAAAAATGAAAAATATTAAAAACATTAAAAAATAGTTTTTTTTTTTTTAAAAAAAAATAGAGGGGTGGCTTAAGCCACCCCAAATGGCCGAAACCTAAGAGGTGGCCGAACCACCCCCAAGGGCCATGGGAGTGGCTTGATAAGTGGTGAATGTTGCACATTTAAGTCCCTTAACTTGCATATGTTAATTTCTTAGCATTGTTATTTGTTTGATTTTATGTTGTTTTATTGTTTTTAGGTTTTAAATGAACATGCAATTAATTTCATTGATATTGGGCTTAAAGCACACTTTGAGAAGACCTATAAGATATGGTTAAGCTTAACCAATCATAATAGAAGACCTAGAAGATGTGGTTCGGTTTAATCAAATCAAAGGAATGATTAAATTTGAATTTCTCCAATAAGAGTTAAAATCAGATTGGATTCAAATTTGGATTCTACACATGTCTCAGTGTTTTGATCATAACTTTATGCTTAGATCTCGGATTGCAATGAAATAGTGGCATTGGAAAGATCATAAAAAAATGCATCAAATATGTCAGAATATAACTTTTTCTTAATTCGGACATTTACTATGCCAAAATCACCCCGCAATAAAAGACCACAGATCTAAATGAATTTGGAATCTTTTTCCTACTTGGATTGAATTTTTAATCTCTTACTTGGACTAAAAGACTAAGTTCTGATTTTTCTTAGATTCTTAGGGCTTTTAGGCCTTTTCTAATCTCTATAAATAGACCCCTAAGCTTCAAGAGAAGGTGTGCTTAGCTTTAGACTAAAAATTATTCTTAGAGGCTCGACAAGTTGAAGAGGAGAGAAGAACATGGTAGGAGGCCATCCCAGCACCATGATGAGTGGCTAAATTCGTAATAGGGTTTTGATGTAACTCTTTTCAAGTAACAATGATTTAATTGTATTTTAATTTGGGATTTTCTATATGCATGATGGTTGTATAAGTGTGAGAATTGATCTTGTAACGACCCGCTTTTTACAAAAAAACGTAAGTACTTATATCTGGATAATTACGTGTCATTAACCATTCAGAGATGATAGATCTAGCAACGGAAAATACGAATATCTTTTTTTCCTTTACAAACGTCAGGGACAATTCCCTTACAATACATTCAGAGCTTTAACCGAACTCCTCTAGAAATACATTAAAAGTTCTTTACACTAATTATAAAGAAACATGTGTCACACATGACACTAAAGCATACATGAAAAGTTTACTGAATACAAGTAAATCCCTAGCATGTTACATACAAACCAATACGAACATTTACAAGTACAAAGTACTAAAATCCTAACTACATAGCCTTAAATCTCTTAAGCTAGCAATTAATCCAATCCATGATCTTCAGAACCTGCACAAACATCTATGAGACGGTGGTTATAACCACAACCCCATAGTTCCATAAGTAAGCTAACTGTCAATCAACAATATCATGATTTATGCGTTATTTAAGGGACAGAGATATGACATAATGATGTAGTGATAGTTTTCTATGCAAAGTTTAACAATTCAATATAGTCATTGTACTCCTCTCGTTTGAAGCCATTAACTCGGTAAGCGTCTTTCTCGAGGCTGTTCCCTCTACATTACATTTTGATTAGCTTATTTTCGCACTAGCAGAGTACGTCACACGTTACTCTACTAGCACTTTGAGAGACGTTGACTCCAATATGAATTATTAGGGTTTTCGGTTTCAGGCACTATTCCCATCCTGAACCTTTGAGAGACGTTGACTCCAATATTAATAGATTGATTATTAACAGTATGCAACAATCAGTCACATGCATCCAATTAAAATAAAACATAAACACAACACTATTGAAATCCAGTACTACCCTCAGTAAGTAATTTATACTTACAGCCCTTTTGTGCAGTCTCAGTTCATCATCTGCATCAAATACATATACATATGCATTGAAGATTAATATCATTACTTTTTGTAAATCCATGCCTAAACATGAATTTTATTTCCATACATAGAGGCAATCATCTATTAATTGGAAAATCATTTACATTTATTAACACTTAACATGGTTAAGTCTTAATATTTGCTTAATTAATTAGCAAATCAATACCTTAGAATCATATCTAATCTAGGTCTTAAGTAGCACTTGAGTATAATCTAACATTCTTAATATCATCTTCTAAAGCATAGATAAATCAGCTAACAAGAAACCTATGCATATTTCTAGCAAGACATTAACATCACATTGCTAACTTCAAAAGCTTTCAACCATAATACACAACCAAACAGAAAATATGTTTGAACATAATTATAATTAAAGAGAACTCAACATATGAACATGTTTTCATATTTAAACCATATCACAACTCAATAACAACATTCATACATTTCCTTAGATTATATGACTCATTTACATAATATTCAATCTTTTTCATTTTAAAAGAATTCCCTTTAAAACATCAATGTCAATTTATTAACGTATTTAGGATGAAGACGCCACATAGCAAACGTTTGATAATTGAACTAACACCAATATTCCTCCTACACTCAAAATATCACCATACTCATAATTGGTCAACAACAAAGGCCACCTAGGGACTTAAATTCAGTTACCAATCCATTAGGACTACATTTAACCCATTCCAGTTTAACTAAATATATCACACATAAATATCTAGCCAACACCTCCAAATAACATTCCAATATCTATTCAATTGAAACAACCTAAAACAAATATCCAAAACACCATATGGCCAACATAGGAAATCTATCCTTTAAAATTCATCACTGATCCGATTACTAAAATACAAATACACTCAAATATTCATTCAGCTATTCTAACCTCAAAATCAGGTATTTGTTTATTTTGAAAATCCCCAAATCTTTTGGTTAAAACAGGGACATCAACAACACATACACAACCGGTCAGCAAGACCTAAATTCCCGAATATAAACCAATCAAACCAGCACAAATATCAACTCAAATCAGTCCAACACAGTCACAACAGAGACAGTTTTAACCTCAAACCACCAAATTAGAACACTCATCATCAAATCTCCACAGCACAACACACACACACAGGCACTCACTGGAATTCATAGCCAATAATAAGTGAATCGGTCACAGACAATTACAAATCAATTATAAAGCCCCAAAATTATCAAACCCTAATTCCATAATAATCAAATCAATCCCAGAATAATTCATCATAGGTTATAAGAAATTACCCAAAGGATTTTCATAGCAAATCCACTGGAATTCGCCACTGATTCCGCCGGAAAAGTCGCCGGAAAATGCACATGGAGAATCGGGTTTCCTCTCCGGTTCAGCGAGTCACGGGCTCACCGGAAACCTCTATTGGGACCGCCGGACACGGAGGATCGGACCTCCGGAAGGATCGGGTCACACGGTTTCTCCCAGATTCGTTGGGTTTGGCTCACGGGTCGCGAGTCCAAGCTCCTGGGTTCGTCGGGTCTCTCTCTCCCGATCTCTGACTCTCCCTCTCTCTCTGTCTCATCTCGTCTCTGATCTCTCTCCCTCATCCGTGAATCTCTCTCTCTCTCACCCTCAATCTCTCTAATCTCTCTCGTCTCTCCCTGCCTCTCGGGTAGAAGAAGAAAAAAGAAGGAACGAAGAACAGAGAAGAAAGAAAGAAGAAAAAGAAGAAATAAGGAAGAGAGGTGCGTGGGATTTGATGAGAGAGGGGGATTTATTTTATAAAAATATAAGATATTATTTTTTTGTAATCATTAAGTTTTAGTGAAATATCCACTGATATTTTGCACAAAACTTAGTAGTTAAGTTTTTACAAAATATCTTCCATAAAAATATCTCTTATAAAAATATCTCTAGATATTTTATCTGTTGATATTTTTACATTGGTCTTTACCATTATGTATAATTCATTAAAATTATAATCTATATCCATTTTGAGTCTAATTTGTTTCATTGATAATATTGTTATCTCAATAATATTTTAACATCATAAAATATATACCAAATATATATTGCACAATAATATTACACGCAGTGAATATTACACATTAATATTATTATGCCAATTAATCCACTAAATAATTCAGTCATTTTATTAAATAGCCCTGTAATATCATTAAACTTTATCAGAGTTTAATAATATTATTCTTTATTTATAAAATCATGGTTTACAAATAATAAGACCAATGAATATTTATTTTCATAAATATCCATGTATTCATCATTATTTATCGGGGATTAAAATACCGTGTTTAAAGTCACGTATTTTATTAACTGATGGATGTGAATATTGTTTCCAACAATATTAAGCCGTTCGAGCGTCAAGTCTTGAGAATCGAACGTCAATTCAGACTTGTCTATTTTATTCAGTCTTAAATTCTAATTTAAGACATTTTATTTAATTACTTAAAATCTGAGGCGCTGCAGATCTTATCTTTTCTATATGCATTATGAATTTCTTATCTTGACTTAGAAGGTCTTTTATATTGATTGAACTCAATCCTTCATATTTTCTGTGATTATGTGAATGATTGTTATACAACGGTTTTAATTGATATATGATCAAGAGAGTTAGATAGGCCATGCCTAGGGAAGACAGATTGTACTACACCCTAGTTTAATGTAATTTAGGTAGACAGTTCGTACCAACCGAAGATGGGTTATACTATATATTCCATTGATTGTATGTATCCTATTAAAGACGTAGCTAATCCATACCTAGAGAAGACAGGTCGTATTGAATCTTAGTGGTTAGGTGGACGATCCCTGCCAACCGAAGATGGATTATACTTATTCTTTAGAGGTAATTTCTTGACTATTCGAGTAAGAGGAGCCCTATGTCATGCATAGTATGAATTTTCCTTGTTAATTTATGATTGACCATTGATAGGTAGTGAGGGGTGAAATCAATCCCCTATTCTTTCTCTCATCACTATAATCTTTATTTTTATGTCTTTAGTTTTATGTATTTAACTTAGTTATAAATAAAATAAAATCAAACTTCTTTTAAATTAAGTTATATTTAATCTCGAAAAGCTTGATAACAACACATACGCAGCCCTTGAGGTTCGACACCCTCAATATAGCCCTATCTTACAAGAATTCGTTCTATTGCGAGTGATTTATATATTATTGATATTTTTGTACACAAAACGACCACATCATGGCTCAAGCCACCCCTCTTTATCTTTTTTCAAAAAGTTTTTTTAATTTTTAATTAGGCATAAGGACACGTGTCGATTTTTTAAAGCCAGTGGCGTGGACTTCCGTATAGATTTTGGACAGAAATACCATCGCCATCTTTATACCATTTGTGATACGAAATGAAGTTATAGGAAAAAAAAAATAAAGTCGTTAAACCACATGAGGATCAAAGGTATTTATTAACCTTTTTTTTCTTTTTTTTTTTTCAAATGATGGTATTTTGAGAATTTATCACCCCCTCCATTAGGATTTTTCATTAAATCCTAACGTGGGGGTGAGATTGCAATTTTAAAAAAATTTGATACACTAAATTGAGAGTTTTTTAACTTTGGGGGGAGATTGCAAAGGTTATAAAAATTAAGGGGGTTAAGTGAAGTTTTCCCAAATAAGCTACTATTGAGAAGGTTGCAATCATACAAAATAAATCATCTATTGTTTATGTGTATAGTGACGATGTTTTTTTTTTTTTTTTTTTATACAAAACAGGATCATCATAGTATCATGACAATTAACCATGAACCAGCTCAACTCAAAATACATCACATAACATGTGCATAACATATCAGAGGTAACACCTATAGCAGCAGAAACTTATAACATTTTACAAAAGGAATAATTACAACATCAAAACTAATTAGTTGTCTATGTGTTTAAAACTTAATCAAATATTGTTCATAACAAAAGAATGGCTATACAAAAGATGTCACATGCAACACGTGGCCATATTCTAAATCTATACAAAAGAGGACTATCCGCAAGTCCAACACAAATAACCGAAACGAAGAACCTCAGTCGTAGTATTCCAAGTACAATTCTAAAGGGTCCTTATTCGACTTTTGAGGTACTTGCAGCCACAACATCTACATCTATACGATCGTGGCCACATGAGCATAAGTGGAATTATGAGTCCACGATCTCAGCATTATAAAACTTATTAAGTTTTCGTAATGAGCGGACATTTCTTTCCTTCTACTATACGTTTACAATAACAGCTACCCTTGGTAAACTACTTCTCTTCTTAAAACGTTCCGTACCTGATAATATAAAACATACCACGTAGTCATAATATATATATCATGTGACTCAACTATACTTGTATACAAGCTTTCCAACATTCGAAAAATGCAAGTATACTAATATATCTAAGCAAGAAACCATTGACATCATAACTCAGTTATGCTTGTATACAAGTTTTCCAAACCTTCGAAAAATATCATAATAGAAGCACATCTAAGCATAAAGTCTTATAAATCATCATATGCAACAAGCCGTAAAAATATACATATGTTCTGTTCCATTCAAACTTATATATATACTGATACTTCTAGCATGAAATCCCATATAATATACAAAACATCATCATATAAAATTATGTTATGCCTGCTTTCTTATACATAAATTTTTTACATTCTTTCTTTTTCATCACTTTGGGACTTGTCCCGAAGGCTTCTAGGATATCCTACCCATTTTTTTTTATGTACAAAGTGGAATCACCAAAGTGGCATGACGATTAGTCATAAGCCAACATCAACCTAATACATCTCATAACATATGCATAATATATCAGAGATAAACCTGTAGCAACAGAACTAAATTCATTAACTAAAAAGTGTAAATACAACATCAGAGCTATACATCTATCTATGTGTTTAAGGTATAATCAAAATATTATATACATCAAAGAATGGCTATACACAAGAGGTGTCACATGTGACACAAGCCCTATATATCAAATATCTATACAAAATATGGACTATAAACAAATTCGACAAATACAACTATTACAAAAAGCTTCAGTCGTAGTACACCAAATATAAAGCCACTGGGTCCTCATTGACATCAGCGGTATCTGCTACCACAACATCAACATTTATACGGTTGTGGTGGTAGCCACGTCCACGTCCTAAGTTCTCATAATGAGCCAGCTCTTTCCTTTCAATCATTTGTTTACAATAACAACTATTTTGTGGATTGTTGACTTTCATAGAAAGGTTTCATAATTGATAGAGTAAACATTGGCATGTGTATACATGGAACATTATTCTATAATATACACAGCATTACATATATAACATGTGACTTAAACACATTCATATACAAGCTTTCCAACCTTCGAAAAATACAGGTATACGGGTATATTGCAAGGAAATAGCCGACACTATGTTTTGGCTCTACGCGCATACAAATCTTCTAAACCTTTATGGAAGACAAGTATATGCATATTCCCAATATGACATCACAAGAAAGCATTTGACATAGTATACAAGTCTTCTAAACCTTTGTGGAATACAGGTGTACGTATACTCCCAAATTTCACATCTCTAGAAAACAGTCAATGTCATATCTTGGCCATACACGCATGCAAAGTCTTTTAAACCTTTGTGGAATACAAGTATATGTGCACTTAAAAAATACATGACATCACATAAAACATAATATGCAATCTAGCCAATTATCAATATACATATGCTCCATGCCATTCAAACTCATAGGCATATTAATATTTCTAGTATGAAATCCATCAGTAAAAACATGTCACACACCATCATGCTATGCATGCTCTTGTTATGTTTCTTGGTTTTATAGTGCCTGCAAGACTTGAACCCACGGTCTTACACTTGCTTTGCACGGGACTTGAACCCCTGGTCTTTCATTCAACGTTAATGATTTTTTGTAACATGCTCATGATCTCATACCATGTATGCTTCGTGTACATGCTTTAATACTTATGCAACTCTTATCATCGTATGCTTTTCTTAAACTTTTCAACATAAAATGAATTCTTAAATTCTCTTAAAGCACATAAAACATAAATCAATCCACATCTTCATAAACATAACATAAAACTCTTAAATCATCATCAAATCATCTCAATATCGTTGAAAGTGTTTAAAGCATTCACAAGCATATATCATTCTCAAGTATTATCGGCTTGAATTTAGAATGGCAATATCATTTTATACCAACAAAATCACCAAAACTTTAGTATCTTTTCTCAGTGAGTTAAATATTCACATTGGACTGCTTGATATTTGGCTTAAGAAGGATTCCCAACGAAAGCCTTGCAATGCGCCACTACATTATCACATTGCATGACACATTAACAACTAACTCGTAACATTTTCTAACTTTAAATCCCACTTTGGTTCTTGGTTTTTCTCAAGAGCTAAGGCCCATGGAAAACCCTTAAATTTTAAGGTTTCCAATTTACAACCCATTAACTAATAAAACTAACCCATATGATTACCTTAGGTTAGGCACAAAATTCATCAATTTACAACACTTCGACAAAAACTAGGGTTTTACGTTTTACCTTGATTTCTCATCAAAATGGAACCCAATGCTTGGAGCTTTCTAGAACACTTCAAGAATACCAAATACCTAAAGAGAATTAGGAGATCAATCTCAAACTCTAAGGATTTACACAAAATCTAGCAAAGTTGGGATTTTCGGCTTTTCTTCGAAATGATTGGTGAAAATGTAGATCTTGCAACAAGGATCACGTTTCCGGTGTCGGATTTGAGTATGGAAGCTTCAATCTACCAAAATCTAAGGTATATAAGCAAACCCTGATAAGTCTTGAAATATTCTATTTAAGACCCATTCACATTTTTTATCCTTAGTTTGTGTTGTAAATATGTTGTTTTGTTGTGTTTTTGTGTTTTGTCTTATTTTAAGGTCTTAATTGGAAACAAGTTTAAATCATCAGAATTAGACCTGAAAAGATTAATTGAAGAGGTTCCTGCCAAGAGAAAAGCGGACATGTCTTAAAAGCACATGTCGATCGATCGACTTTATATCCAATTGAGCGAAAATCGATCGTGCGACATAGGACATCTGATCGAGTGAAAATCGATCGATTGACGAGAGAATTTGATCAAGCGATTTCAAATCTTACAGAAAAATCTACAGATATCGACACAATTTTTGTGCGATTCAAAATTCAAACTCAAGTTGTGCGGTTGAAATGAGATGTCGACACTCTTCATTTGTGCAGCTGAGATGGATCGTTTGGGATATATTTGATACATCAAATTCTCTATAAATAGAGAAGTGCCGAGAGAGAGAGAGAGGGGGATAGTTTTTGATAATAAGTTTTCTTTTGTATTTTTAGTTGCAATGCTTCGATGCAACCTTTTCATTTATATTTTTCAGAGAGCTTAGATTAGTTTATTTAATTTTGTAAGGCATTTTAATTCCGTTTTATTCAAGAAAGCTTTGATTTTGTTTGATGAAATTCTTTCCTTATTTTATTTCAGCAATCTTTTCTTCTTTCTTTAGTGTTTGTTTCATTTTATTTTTGATACAACTCTGGAATCCAAAATTCTAAAGAGCTTGACCTAGTATCTTAAATGCTTTTCTTTAGTTTTTCTTTTCCAATTCATTGTTCTTCATTGTTTAATTTATAGTTTGGTTTCTTTTTACATAGATTAAAATAAGTGTTGTTTTACATATTGTTGGTAGAAATAAGTTTGAATTGTAGTTTCTAATTCCTCTTAAAGAAATGGATTCTTCTTCTTCTTCCATAAGAGAATCCCATTTCTTCATGAGTAGCTAAATTAATTATAGGGTATTGATGGAACTCCGTCTGATTACCGTGGCTTGATTGTGTCAATCTTTGGATTTCTACATATGTGTAATGATTACATAGCTTAGAGGTTTGCAAAACTTTTGCGAAACGTTCTCCAATTCAATAATCAATCTTGAAAAGAAGGTTTTCTTGTCCATGAGAACCCTTCAATTCTTGAATGAACTCAACATTTCATTTTTATGTGATTAAGGGAACGATGGCTATGTAATGATGCTCTTTGACATAATCTATGTGAACTTGATAGCTAGGGAACATGTATTATTCCACATCCTTTTAGTTTGAATGCTTTCTAGACACTTTTCATTATAGTGTAATTTTTATGTGGATGATCCGTGCAAAACTAAGATGATTTATGCTTTTTCCATAGATATGTATGCTTATTAAGAGGTCTTATAGTCAATGCTAGGGAGCATACTTCATTCATAAGTAGATGTTAGTTCGATGATTAATGTGCAACTAGATAGATTATTATTACCTTTTAAATAAAGTAGTTTCATGTTGAGGTCATCGTGTGACTGACAATCATAACGCTCTCGTATTTTGCATATAAAGGAAATCCGAGATTGACATAATTTTGCCATTGGTATCTTGGATTGAGTGAAATCAATTCCCTATCCCTTTCATTCTATAAATCTCTCCATTTTTAATTCTCTTTAGTCCATGTTAGCTTAGTGTTAAAATCAAAAGAAAATATCTTTTTAAAGTTAAATTGGACAACATCTTAAGTATTCCATAAAGCAAAACAACATACACAATCCTTCTGGTTCGACACCCTTAATATAGTACAAAGATTCAGACTATTGCTACTAGTTTATAAATATTAAAATCCACATCGTCGTTCAAGCCGATTTAGTTTTCAAAACCAAAATCACTATTTTTAATCATCGGTGAAAACACTATCAATTTTTGGAAGCTTCGATCTACCGAAATCTAGGGTATATAAGTAAACCCCAAGAAAGGGAATGGATAGAAAATGTTTGGGAGGAGAGAAATGGGGAAAAAACTAGCTAAACACTCGCTCTAGCAATTTCTACCCAAGCCTGTCCAAACACGTTAGTGGGCTATCCAAACACGTGCTGAAAATGCAACTATCTGCCAAGGCCGTTCAGACACAGATTTGCCCCTTCTGGACACGAGCAGAGAAATCGACCTATTGACTAATGTTGTGAGTTTTAAAAGTACTCGTAAGCACACAAATCATTTGCAATATAGTGTGTGTGCAAGTGTGAGGTCGAATCCACAGGGAATTGTGTTGTGAAAATTAATTTCTATTTAAACTAATTCTATCTTAACCTAGTTCCAAATTTTTGGGATTTTCTGATGCAAAAATAATAAACTAAATAAAATTGTATTAAAAATAATAGATAAAAAAGCACTAAGGTTTTAGAATCCACCTCGTCAAATCAAAGCACATATTCTCATGTTTGTTCATACATCCTATGCATGTTCTAATTTTCATAAAATTACCTATTGAAAGATTCAATGAATTCATCATTTCTACAAATCACAATGAATATCCAATTTAATTCAAAAACATCCAATGTGTCCGTTTGATTAACAAATCACAATGGATATCCAAATTAAATCAAAAGATTCAATGTATCCATTGGATGAAACACATTGAATATCCAACGTTTGCACATATATTAATTGAAACAATCAATTAAAAGAGTTTTGATCCTTTAATTGAATTGAAATGAACACACATTCGGATTATACGAACAAAACATGAAAATACGAAATCCAATCAATGGTGAGGCTTCATCTTCAACCTTAGTTGAAGAATTAGCCTCTCATGACTACGAACAAAATACTAAACTTTATTTAAAACATCAAAATTGAGAGACTTACAAAGATAATGTGCAAAAAGAAATTGTGGGTAGGTCCTAGGCGTAATAGCTGTTGGTAGAAAAAATAATCATGCTTTCTGTAGCCTCCCCGAGTCACCTGCTTACAAAGACGAGAAAGAAAATACATATAGTGATAAGTCTTAGGATTTTTTGGCACCTCCAAAAGAAAACATGTGAATTTTCGGTGCTGCCCCTTCTAGTTCTCACGTTCACTCCCTTGTTCACATTCAGTCTCCCCTTGGTTTCGGCGTATGCTAGTTATGGAAAGAGGCATGTAAAAGTCAAGATAGCTCTCGGTTTGGAAAGAAGTAATGTGAAGAGTTGTTGTAGAAACGCATCTTCAAGAAAAACGAGTGTCCCTCTTTGTGCTGCCAGGTCAAGAGAATCAAGTGTACGTTTGGCGTTTCCAGCTTAGGAAAGAATCCATGCAAAGCAATTAATGACCCCTTTCCATGTTCAATTCTGTGCTGCTGGTCTTCTTGGAAGTAATTAGGAACCTCTTATGGAAAACATGTACGTTTAAGGAAAAGAAAAATAGAAAAGCTCAAGTCGATGCTCTCCATTTCGCACCGCCAAAAGAAATGAATGCATTTGGAAAGAACTCATTTGGAAAGAGCTTGTACCTTGGCAATGACGCATGGCTACAGGCCATGTGTTAGAAATAAATGCACCCATGGTGCTCATGACTTCTGGTTTAGAAAATAATCTCACTTGCTCCTTCATGTACACGTGTAAAGAGCTGCATTTCCATCTCTTTGCTTTGCACATTTCTTTTTCACTTTAAGTCCCTCGCAAGCCTGAAGAATAAGGCTAGTATATAGAGCTCATGCACGTGTCTTCCATTAGACAAAATATTATTCTCTATAAATTTGCAATTTCATGTATAAATATTTTCTCTTAATGACCTGTAAAACACTAAAACACTCAAACTAATTGTTAGTTTTTGTGTTGGCTGCGTTCTGTTGGACAAAATCACTTCTATGTAATGTTGTTGTTTTCACAGGGATGCTATTTTATTCAGAGTCTACACTTCAGTTATGAGCTTCAAGAAGACACTATGCAGAATTCAAACCAGTCAGTTCAGTTCCCTTGCATCCGTCCGAACGACATGGTATTCCATTCGGACGCTCATCTGTCAAAGAATCATCCATCCGGACGACGAGGACTTTCCGTCCGGAGGCCCATCAATGTCTAGAAACTTTGAACTGTTCCAACTTGCATCCATCCGGACGTAATGGCAAATCATCTGGCCGCTATTCAGAGTTCGAGAAGAATCCAGCGTTCAAGTGCATCCGTTCGGACGACGTGAAAATACCGTCCGGACGCCATTCAGTGTTCGACAAGTAATAGGGTTTCTATCTCAGACATAGATATCGGAAGACAACTGCAATCATCCGGACGGTGTGGTATTCCCGTCCAAACGCTATCCTTAATAAGGTAAGTCGTGCAAAAGAAGTTCAACAGTCTGGACGTCAAACTCCATGGTCCGGACGCTCAAACCTTATTATGGAAATTGCGTGCAGCAGAAGTGCAATCGTCCGGACGATAGGGCAACACCGTATCGGATTGGGACGAAATCGGCGTCATTGGAAAGCTAACTAAAAATATTGCAACTTGATGGTCCTAACGGCCAATAGAAACGTCCGGACGGCCTGCCAAAATTTGAGAAGTTTTCAGAATTGCTTTTTAGACACGGAAACAGTTGATCGTCCAGACGCCCAAGTCTGCCGTTCGGATGAGCGTGCCAAAGACTCCGATTCTTACTAGAATTAGGGCTTGTAAAGCCTATAAATAAGAGGCTCTAGGCATGTGTTAGTTTGTAATTTGCCACATTCTGTTGGACAAAATCACTTCTTTGTAATGATGCTTTTTAACAGGGATTCTGCTTTTCAGAGTGCTTCGAGAAGATTCTGCACAATTTACAAGTCAAAAAATTTGGTTCCTTGCTAGCCATCCGGACTACGTGTCATACCGTCCCGTTGCCCAACTATCCAAAGCATCATCCGTCCGAACGATGAGAACTTTCCGTCCGGACCTTCCTCTGTGTCGAGAAGCTTCGACCTGCTCCAACTTGCATCTGTTCGGACATTTCAGCAGTACGTTCGGATGACACTTAGTGTTCGACCAGCTATGGGATTTCCTTCCAAAACACAGTTATGGGAAGATCACTGCAACCGTCCGAACGACGTGGATTCCTGTCGGAACGCGCTCATTCACAAGGCAAGTATCGCATTCAAAATCCAAACATCCAGAAGTCAGTCCTCTTGGTCCGGACACGCGAGCATCAGATATGGAAATTGCTTGCATCAGATCAACCGTCTGGACAACCATCCCCTTGGTCCAGACGTGTGAAGCCTTGGTATGGAAATTACTTGCAGCGAAAGTGCGACCGTCCGGACGACAAGGCACCACTAATCGTACAGTTGTCCGTCCGGACGCCCTATGACTACCATTCGGACGGCGCCTAGGTTTTATCAAGCTAGACGCTCATTTGAACCCTCAACCTATAAATAGAGGTCCCTAGGCTTGAGAACAGCAAGAATTCGATATTGAATTCCATTAGTGCTTAGAGAGTTATATTGTGAGAGTATTGAGCTGAATTGTCTCTCTGAAGCCATTGTAATGTGTGCTGTTGCTGCGCTGATCTGAAGTCTATCTTAGGGGTTGGCCCTAAGGTAAAGTTCAAGGTACAACCACTGCATTAGGGGTATGTGAGTGTTACAACTTTGTAACTAGTCTTGTCATCTGAATAGTGGATATCCTGGGTTTGGCTGCCCCGAAGTGATTTTTCTCATATGGAGTTTTCACTTCGTTAACAAAAATTCTTGTGTCTTTTAAATTCCGCATTGATATTTTGTCGACACTTTGTGCACACACACACTTACTTTGTGTTAGAAGTCATTTTAATTTTTCAATTGGTATTAGAGCTTGGTACACTCTGATTAAGATTAATTTCTTGAGTGTTATTTTTATCATTGACTTCTAGCTATTAAAATGTCTCAAACTCTTAATATTGTTCCTGACTTTGACGGTACGAACTATGGCTATTGGAAGGCTCATATGCGGTTCTTTTTACAATCTATTGACAGTTGGAGTATTGTTGAAACTGGTTGGACTAAACCAACGGATGCAACCCTCGAGCTAGTCCCTCAGAAAACCGCACAGCTTTCTAATGATAAAGCCCTCCATGCTCTCTGTCAAGCACTTTCACCATCTGAATTTGCGAAAATTTCAAATTTTGAATTCGCTCAAGAAGCATGGAAAATCTTGGAAACAACATATGAAGGCACCAAACTTGTAAAATCTGCCAAACTTCAAATGTTGATTTCCAGATTTCAAGAAATTAAGATGTTGGAAGAAGAGACATTTGGAGAATTTTACTGCAAAATGAGTGACCTAAGAAACTCCATGGTGAGTCTTGGGAAACCTGTCTCAGATGTAAAACTCATCTGAAAAATTTTAAGATCTTTGCCTGAGCGTTTCAGGATCAAGGTGACTACAATTGAAGAGAGCAAAGATCTGGAAGAAATGAAGATTAAAGAGTTGGTGGGATCTCTTCAAACTTATGAGATGTCCCTACCCCCGGTCAAAAAGCTAAAGACCATTGCCCTAAAAGCTTCCAAGAAAATGGTAGAAGTGTTATCTGAAGATGACTCTGAGGAGGAAGAAAAAGCAGTGGCTATGTTGGCCAAAAATTTTAGAAGACTAATGAGGGATGACTGATTCAAGAAGAAGTTTTATGAAAAGATGAAGAATGCTCCCAGAGAAGCTGAACCTGAGGAAGTAGAGAAGAAAGATCCCAAAGGTCCGAAATGTTTTGAGTGCTCAGGATTCGGGCATATACGAGCTGATTGTGGGAACCTCAAGAAGGGCAAAGGGAAGGCATACAATGTGACTCTTAGTGATGAGTCAGAAGAAGAAGAAGCTCCTGAGTCAGAAAAATTTCTAGCCTTTGTGGCTCCACTTGTAGAAGAGGAGGATTCTTATTACTCAGAGCACAGTTATAATGGGGAAGAACTCAAGGAGGCATACAAAACTCTCTATGTATAGTACGAAAAGCTGAGGGAAGGTCACAAGCAATACATTCATGATCTGAACAGTTTTGCAAACTGAGAAGAGTTCATTGCTGTGCAAAATTCAAGAGCTAAAGGAGAAGCTACTAAAGACTCAGCTCCAATTAAAAAGAGTCACGGATGAAAATTTAACTCACATGCTATCTATCTAGAAGAGTCCTACCGACAAGATTGGTCTCAGGTATGTAGCTCCTCCCTCTGATACTCCCTTTACTTCAAGGACTGTCTTTGTCAAGCCTGGAGTCCCAGAGCCTCCCCCCACTGTTGAAGATAAAGGGAAGGACAAAATTGATGGAGATGTTCTGGGCACTCAGAAGCCTCCTTCCATCAGAAAATCTCCTATATGCCATCACTGCGATTTAAGTGGGCATGTCCGACCCAGTGCTCCCTACTTAAAGCCCAGAAAGCAAAAGGCAAGAAAGAAGTGCCTTGGCTAGCAAATTATGGCACAAGACCTCTGACCCAGTATCAAGCTCCATGGCATCAGGATCATTACCAAGCTCCATGGAGGCAAGCACCAAGGCATCAGGCTCCTCAATATCAAGCTCCTTAGTCTCATGTCCCTTGGCACCAGGCATCACAGCATCAGCAGCCTCAACAACGATTTGTACCTGCCAATCATAGTGGCAAATCCAAGATCAAATCCAAGCACTCTAAATGGTCGCAGAAGGTGGAAGATGATCAATACTACAGGGAGCCACCTATTTGGATGCAAAGCATGATGGAGTGAATGGGTCAACAGATGAAGTCTTGCCAGCAACCACCCACAGGAAGGCAGGCTTGGTTCAAGAAGAAGAAAGACATTCACAGCATGAGGGGGAATGGACGCACCTAGTATGAGAAGGTGTTCATGCCTAGGATTTGGTTCCTAATCCTAAGGCATCAAGTTTGATTACTTTACTTTTACTTGCTATATTTTGTGTGCAATCTAGGAACCAGTTTTGTTTGGCCCTCTATTTCTCTTGAGAGAATATTGCAGCTACTAATTTGGGAAGACAGAAAAAGCAGGTCGAGCTACTGTTTTTCTGTATTGGCAACATCGATCTTACACAGATTTGATCATGCCTTGCATGTTATATGATGTCCTTTCCATATAGCATTTTGTTTAATAATAATAAAAAAAAAATGGAGAGAAATTGCAAGAATTTTTTTCTTTTCTTGGCATGTCAAATATTGCATGTGTTTTCACCTGATATCTCAATTCTTTATGCATTAATCTACTTTGCTTAGAAACGATTGATAGTTTATGACTATATCTGCCAAATGTTTTCTTGTTTATGCAAAAGTTGGATAGCTTTTTTCCTCATGCGATGAAAATGTACGCTATCCAAGACTCCCCTTAAGGTACATCTTTCCTTCTATGACTTTTTGCTTCTAGAAATTTTGAATAAGAGAAGAGGTTTTTGATAAGATGGCCAAATTGACCAAATGCTAGTTGAACCTAGAACCTAAAAATTCTGGTATTTTCTCTAGGTTGCAACATCAAAAGAATCAAGCAGTTACTCTTATGAATTCTACGCTATATATGTATATTTTCTGCTTATGTGCTGAATTTGCAATATGCCTTGTCCTTCATAGTGCAAGTAAAATTTTACCTTGTCCTTCATAGTGCAAGTAAAATTTTACCTTGTCTTTCATAGTACAAGTAAAACAATTGGGTGTTGCATCTTAAGGGGAGTGTATCAGATGAGGGTGGCTAGGCCCTAGTACTGAATAAGGTTTGACTTTTGATTAATCTTTCACTGATTTTCTCTCTGGTCTAGAAAATCTGGTTGCTTTTTGTCATATCAGTGAAAGTCATACCTTGTGGGAAAAGTCTTCACACACACCCGCATTGTATGAGTTGAGTAATCTATCTACAGGAAAATCTTTGTGCTTATTGAACTCTAAACTCTCTTTTATATCTCTGCATAGTTTTGAGATGCTCTCTGATTGCTTTATCAGTTGATTATGCCTACGTGTTCTGAAGCTGACTTTAGGAAAAATATTTTCTGCTAATTTCTCCCTCAGTTTCTGCCTTTTCAGTGTGAAGCGTCTGGACGACCTCTCTTTGCGTCCGGACGGGTGTGGCTCTGTCGGCCGGACGATTATGTTAGACGTCAGGACGTGCGCAGCTCTAATGGCCGGACAGTAAGGTTACACATCCGGACGCGCGTGGCCTGCTCGCATGTTTACGAGGCAACGCGCATCCGGACGGGGACCCCACCGGTTTTAAAAATCCTAGCCGCCGCATTTTTAGCCTACCCCACTCATTTTCTCACTCTCTTTTGGCTTCTAGTTAGTAAGTTCTCGAGAGTTTTTGCATTTTCTCGCACTCTTTTGTCATTTTGTGCATTACTCACCACATTCCAGGTACTTAGTTAACTTTATTCTTTTCAGTTTCTTTTCAAACTGTTAGAATAGTGATGATTTTGGGAATGTTAGTGAGTTTCTTTTGGGAATGGTAGAATTTCCTTTTATGATATCTGCTGTGTTGGGATTATCTGGTTCGATATTATTGAGGACTGTTTTGTGATAGTTCCTGTTTGTAATTTTTGGAAAAGTCCCTTTTACTGCCGTTATAATGCTGGATTTTCTTTATGCACTAACAAGAATATTTTTTGGATTATTCTTGGCAAATCTTGTTGGTTTCTTTTGCAGAATCATGTCTGCTGGCAGTCCACAACATAGAGTTAGACAGAGGACAGAGGGAGATAGGGCAGCCTTTAGAGCTAAGATTATGGATCGACCAGTCATTGCAGAGAGGAATGTTGTTCGGTCCGACATCATGGTGGCTCCTCTGGACAGTATCCACGACACTATCCAGACCTATCATTGGGTGTGTCTACACACCTGTGCCTGTGTTGTGTACACCAGGCTGGTCAGGCTATTCTATGCCAAACTCATGGTGGTTCAGGATGATGACCGTGGGTTGGTGCTTCAGTCTATTGTAGGCAGGCATACTATCACTGTTGATCCCCAGATCATCAGTTAGTTCATAGGAGTACATGTTCTCCAGATTCCTGGCAGTCCTTATAATGAGGTGGTAATCCCTCCTTCTTTGGATGATCTTAGAGAGTTCTTTCATGCTGTTTCCCAAGGAGAGGAGCGCGCCACCACCATTAGGATTGGTGCCTTATCTGCCCCACACCGCATGCTAGCCAAGATTGTCTAGCACAACCTTTGGCCCGTCGTTAGGCGCAATGCCTTGATTTTGAAGGGGGCCCAGTTCGTGTGTGCTATCAGTCTTCGCTTGCCTTTCTGCTTGTGCAAGCATATTTTGGGCGTTATTCTGGAGGCCCGTGACAAGGGCAATACCGGTCTCCCATTTGGTTGCCTACCCACACAGATTATTCTACAGCCAGGCATCAGTATTGCTGGCAAGCTAAAGATGAAGATCCAGGATCCTCTCAGCAAGTAGACTCTAATGAAGTCCAATGCTCAGCTGCGCAGAGATAATCTAGATGATGATGTGCCCCCGCCTCCTTCTATTCCTGTAGGGATACCGGATGTGGTGTCGTCATCTCAGACTGTTCCGCCACCACAGCAGGATGCCAGCTATTCTCAAATTATGGAGGCATTGGCTACCATTCAAGGGGGGCATGAGTTCCATACAGCTCTCCATGTCATCCATGCAGCAATCCATCTCGGCCATGCAATAGGAGGTTCACTCAATTAACCTCCGTGTGTAGAAAAATCAGATGGATCTCCGAGAGTGTCTCAAGTGCCATCACCCGTCTAGCAGTGATGACGAGGACAATGCACCGATGGCAGATGCATCCTGATTTTCTTTTCCTGCTGTAGTTTTTGATATATTTTGAGACATTTGTGTTATCTTTTTGATAATTTGCTAGATTTGTTTAAACTCCTGGATATTTTATTACTCTGGTTACCCTGGTCCTTTTGAGACTTTTAGGGGGAGTAATTTTTGTGTGGTTTTTATCATTACTTTGTTTTACCCTTAGTCCCTTTGTGACAAAAAGGGGGAGTAATTTTTAATTTGGACCGGGATTGTATTTTTAACCGGTCAAGTGATTTTTGTCCCAGAATGGCCAAAGGGGGAGTTTGTTAGTTTGTAATTGGCCACATTCTGTTGGACAAAATCACTTCTTTGTAATGATGCTTTTTAACAGGGATTCCGCTTTTCAGAGTGCTTCCAGAAGATTATGCACTATTTACAAGTCAAAAAATTCGGTTCCCTGCCAGCCGTCTGGACGACGTGTCATACTGTCCAGACGCCCAACTGTCCAAAGCATCATCCGTTCGAACCTTCCTCTATGTCGAGAAGCTTCGACCTGCTCCAACTTGCATCCGTCCAGACGTTTCAGCAGCATGTCCGGATGACACTCAGTGTTCGACCAGCTATGTGATTTCCTTCCAAAACACAGTTATGGGAAGATCGCTGCAATCGTCCGGACGACATGGATTCCCGTCTGGACGCGCTCATCCATAAGGAAAGTATCGCATTTAAAATCCAGACTTCCAGACGTTAGTCTTCTTGGTCCGGACGCGCGAGCATCAGATATGGAAAATCGTCTAGAAACTTCTAATTGTTCCAGCTTGTATCCGTCCGGACGTAATGGTAAATCGTCTGACTGCTATTCAGAGTTCGAGAAGAATCCAGCGTTTAAGTGCATATGTCCGAACGAAGTGAAAATACCGTCCGGATGCCATTCAGTATTCAACAAGTAATAATCAAAAATTAAAATGACTTCTAATATAAAGCAAATGTGTGTGTGCACAAAGTGTTAACAAAATAATTTAAATGCAGAATTTAAAAGAAACAAGAATTTCGTTAACGAAGTCGAAACTCAATATGAGAAAAACCACTCCGGGGCAGCCAAACTCAGGATATCCACTATTCAGATGACAAGACTAGTTACAAAGTAGTAGCACTCACATACCCCTGATGCAGTGGTCGTACCTTGAACTTTAACGTGTAACCCAACACGAACGCCTCCCAACCAAGTCTCCTACCTGAAGGGGTCTTTAATGGAATCATTTACCTTAGGGCCAACCCCTAAGATAGACTTCAGATCAGTGTAGCAACAGCCCACACAACAATGGCTTCAGAGAGACTTACACAGCACAATAACCTTACAATATAAGTCTCTAAGCACTAAGGAATTCAATACCAAATTCTTGCTGGTCTTAAGCCTAGGGACCTCTATTTATAGGCTATAGGTTCAACTGGGCGTTTGGCTTGATAAAACCTAGGCGTCGTCCAGACGGTAGTCATAAGACGTCCGGACGGACAACTGTATGATCGGCGTTCCAAAATTTCGCTGAAATTCTTTCCTGATTTGAGCCGCATCCGGACGGTGTTGCCCTGTCATCCTGACGGTCGCACTTCAGCTGCACGCAATTTCCATATTAAGGTTTCGCGCGTCCTGACCAAGGGAATGGTCGTCCAGACGGTTGGTCTGATGAACGCAATTTCCATATATGATGCTCGCGCATCCGGACCATGAAGACTGGCGTCCGGACATCTGGATTTTGAATGCGATACTTGCCTTATGGATGAGCGCATCCAGACGGGAATCCACATCGTCCGAAATGATTACAGCGATCTTCCCATATTTGTGTTTTGGAAAGAAATCCCATAACTTGTCGAACACTGAGTGTCGTCCGGACGTGTTGCTGAAACATCCAGACGGATGCAAGCTGGAGTAGTTTGAAGCTTCTTGACATAGAGGAAGGCTGGACGGAAAGTTCTCGTCATCCGGACGGATGATGCTTTGGACAGTTGGACGCCCAGACGGTATATCATGTCGTCCGGACTGCTACAAGGGATCCGATTTTTCTAACTTGTAGACTGTGCAGAATCTTCTGGAAGCACTCTAAATAGTGGAATCGATGTTTAAAAGCATCATTACAAAGAAGTGATTTTGTCCAACAAAATGAAGCCAATTACAAACTAACAAATAGGGTTTCTATCTCAGACACAGATGTGGGAAGACAGCTGCAATCGTCCGAACAATGTGGTATTCCCGTCTGGACGCTATCCATAATAAGGCAAGTCATGCAGAAGAAGTTCATGCTCTAGAATTAGAGCTTGTAAAGCCTATAAATAAGAGGCTCTAGGCATGCATTATGTACAGAATTCGGTAGTGAATTCCTTATAGCTTAGAGAAGGTGTATAGGGAGATATTGAAGATCTACTTGCTCTCTAACTTTTGCCAGTGTATGATTTGATCAGCTGTGAAGTTTATCTCAGGGGTTGGCCCTAAGGTAAAGGATTCCATTGAAGACCCCTTCAGGTAGGAGACCTGGTTGGGAGGCGTTCGTGTTGGGTTACACATTAGAGTTCATGGTACGACCACTGCATCAAGGGTATGTGAGTGCTACTGGTTTGTAACTAGCTTTGTCTTCTGAATAGTGGATATCCTGGGTTTGGCTGCCCCAGAGTGGTTTTTCTCTTAATTGAGTTTCCTCTTCGTCAACAAAAAATTTGTCTCCTTTAATTCCGCATTTAATATTTTATTGCACACTGTTCGCACACACAGTTAATTAGAAGTCATTTGATTTTTCAATTGGTATCAAAGCGGGTACACTCCGTTTAAAGGATTTAATTCCTTAGTGTAATCCTTATCTCTTTGTGACTTCTATTTTTTTAGTACACATTTTATCATGGATTTCTCTCAGTTATCTGAAGAAAATTATGATATTGATCTCTCTAAAGTTTTTGCTAAATTGGATAAAATTGTTTCTCCAAAAGAGCTCAAAAAGGTGAAGCAAGAAAAAGAGTCTTTGATTGTTCAGTTATCTGAATCACATGTTTTGATTCACTCTTTGAGATCTGAGAATACCATGCTATTTGACATTATTGATACACTTGAGAATAAATTAAAAGAATCTAAAGATCTCTTGGAAAAATTCTCAAGTGATAATTTGAAAAGCATGCTTTGTATTCACTCAGATATTTCTAACAAGCCTGCTTTAATTGTTGATGATATGATTACTTCTACTTCACATGCTTCTGATTCTGAATTAGATTCTATTGATATTAAGCATGTGATAATAGATACAGCTTGCTTAGAAAATTCTTGCTTAAATAATCATATGATGCCAAAGTCCAAGGAATCAAGAACACGAGGTAAGTTTGTTCCTACTTGTCATAATTGTGGAAAAATTGGTCATATTAGGCCAAATTGTTATTTGTTGAAATCCCACAAGCCTTGGATTAAGCAGGATGCTCTAAGGAAAAGTGAAGTTGAAGATTCTTCCTCATCAAAATATGTCACTCCGCATAGGAGACATATAAAAGGTAAGGGCAATGTTATTTGTAAGAATGCTAACTATAATTCTGCAGAGAATGTCAAAAAGCATTCAAACAAAAGAAGCTTGCCCACCTATCATCACTGCAGCATCACCGGTCACATCCGACCCAAATGTTCACAGCTCCAGGCTCAGAAGTCGAAGGTTCAAAGGGAGCTGCCAACAAGAGCTACATCAGGCACTCTACCTCCTACGATACTTCAGGCTCCACGGCATCAGCAGCAGTTTGTTCCTGCCTATCATTGTGGCAAATCAAAGAAGAACAAATCAAGGCGCTACAAGAAAAAGCCGTAGAAGCCCACTAACAACCATGGCTATGAAGGGTTGTTGAGCCTGATGCAAGGTTTGCTAAGAAGAATGGCCAACATGGACATGACTAGCAAACCATCTCCACGAGTCAAGCAGATATAGGTCAAGAATGATGAGACCATTGACCCCTTGAGGGGGAGTGGATTCACCTAGTAGGTAGGTCTCCCATGCCTAGGATTTTGGTTCCTAAATCCTAGTGGATGTCAGGCATGTTTGCATTGCATTATTTATCATGTCATATCTTATTCATGCCTTGCATTCTGTTTGAGAACCGTTTATTTTATCCTCCATATTTTCTCTTGTGGTCTTGAGAAACATCTGCATATATTTTTTTGGGGATGACAGTTAAAGCACGTCGGGCGGCTGCTTTTTTGTCTTGGTATTTTTAAACATCTCTCCTTGATGACAGGTTTGATTTTACCTTACATGCTGGGACTAGATGTCATTTCCTTTTCCATAAGCATGTCTTTGTTGTTTTTCTGTTTGTTAGTTTGTGATTGGCCTCATTTTGTTTGGAAAAAAACACTTGTATGTAAAGATGCTGTTTTGTAAGGGATTCCGTTATTCAAAAGAGTTTTAGAAGATTCTGCAAGTCAGAAGATTTTCGGTTCCATGTCAGCCGTCCGGACGCCCATCTGTCCACTGTTCCATCCGTCCAGACGACGTGCCATACCATCCAGACACCCAGACAGACTTAGCATCATTCGTCCGGACGACGTACACTTCCGCCCGGACCCTCCACTGTATCGAGAAGCTTCTGTTCCAGCTTGCATCCGTCCGGACGTCTCAGCAGCCCGTCCGAACACCTCCTAGTATTCGACCAAGCTTCAGATTCTTTCCAAGTTCATTTATGGGAAGATTGATGCAACCGTTCGGACGAAATGGATTCCCGTCCGGACGCGCTTCTTCTTAAGGCAAGAATCGCAATTCAAATTCAACCGTCCGGACACCTGCCTATCATGGTCCGGATGCTCGCACCACAGATATGGAAATTGCGTGTTGAAGATCAACCGTCCGGACAGCCATCCTCCTTGGTCTGGACGCGCGAAAGCCTTATATGGAAATTACTTGCAGCGGACATGCAACCTTCCGGACGACAATGTCTCACCGTCCTGACGCGGCTCTCAAACAGGAAAGATTTTCAGAGAAAATCTCAAAAATTCTGGTTGCACAGTTGTCCGTCCGAACGTCTTAAGTTCACCGTCCGGACATCGTCTGTACATATTACTGCAGTCGCCCATTTGAACCCTCAGCCTATAAATAGAGGCCCCTGGGCATTGAGAACTGCAAGAATTCGGTATTGAATTCTTTCAGAGCTTTGAGAGTTAGTTTGTGAAGTTATCGGACCTGATTCGTTCTCTCTCAAGCCATTGCAAGTGTGCTGTTGCTGCACTACAACTGAAGTCTATCTTAGAGGACAGCCCTAAGATAAAGGATTCCATTGAAGACCCCTTTCAGGTAGGAGGCCTGGTTGGGAAGCGTTCGTGTTGGGTTACACGTTAGAGAGCAAGGTACGACCACTGCATCAGGG
Source organism: Alnus glutinosa (assembly GCF_958979055.1). Classification (NCBI taxonomy): domain Eukaryota; kingdom Viridiplantae; phylum Streptophyta; class Magnoliopsida; order Fagales; family Betulaceae; genus Alnus; species Alnus glutinosa. The sequence continues at coordinate 8,918,004 of NC_084897.1, read as the reverse complement.
GTATTTGAGTGTTACTGCTTTGTATCTAGCTTTGTCTTCTGAATAGTGGATATCATGGGTTTGGCTGCCCCAAAGTGGTTTTTCTCATCTTTAGTTTCCACTTCGTTAACAAAAATCCTTGTGTCATTTATTTTCCGCTTTGTTATTTTTGTTGACACTTTGTGCACACACTTGCTTTTTACTTTTAGAAGTCAATTTTATTTTTCACTGTTTATTGGTTTTCAACAAAAAAAAAAAAAAAATAATGGGGGAGAAGATACAGAATTTTTATTATTTTTGATAGCTTTTCAGATATTGTATATATTTTTGCCTGATATCTCAGTTCATTATGCATTTGTAACGACCCGCCTTTTACAAAAAGACGTAAGTGAAAATTTTGAATTTCCACATATCGTTAAGACATCAACACTGACGTCATCAAAGTATAAATTAGCAGCGGAATATAATTTTTCTTTTACAACTTAGGAATCATAACACATTGAGCTTACTGAAACACTTCTAGACATTTATTTAGAAATCGTTCAACTATACATTGAAATAAGTGTCACTGATGACACTAAAAACATACATGGAAAATCTATCAAATACAAGTATGCCTCTAAGTATACAATTTTCCAAAAGAATACAAACAATACAGGAAAATCATTAGTTACATTAATAAAAGCTTTAACTCTTCAACGCTAACATAATCCAATCCTTTAATTTAATAACCCTTTTGTACCTGCATAATGGACTACGGCCCACATATAAATATATATGGGTCAGTTTACTGATTTCAATAATATAATGAATATGCACTTATTTATGTAATGCAACATAATGAATATACAGCCTTAAGGTTACAAGTATATGCAATTTATGGCCTATGGTTGCAAGTCATAGTCATAGATTGAATATCAAATAACCCTAAAGTAGTAATATGACCGTTTTAATGCAGTGTTTTAATTATATTCATCTTTCTTACACTCCACTCGTTTGTGAATCCATAGGTCCGGCGTTAGCAAGTTCACCAGGGATTACCGTCCCCTCACTTAACGTTTAGTTGTTTGTTACTGGAAGCCAAAGGTCCCAGCGTCAGGTTACTTATTAGGTTCAACCGGGATCTGATGGTCCCACCACTGGCCTATAACCCCCTCTGCCTACCAACTAGTTATTAAACAGTTTAATTAAAATATGTAAAATATGTAAAGTCACATGCACAACCAAATAAACAAATCTATAATCATGACATTATAAAAAGCTACAAGTAAGTATTTTAGAAATACTTGCAACCCTCCAGTGTAGTCTCTTAACTCATCATCTACAATAAACATATATTTATACATGGAATATTAATATCATCACTCATGAATCTAATTGTATTTACATAGATACAATTATCTTTTTACTTTAGAATGCCAATTATATTTATTATCATTATTGTCATTATCTTCAAAAGTAAACTTAACACATTAATATTTAGTGATTAAAACCCTTTTTTCATAAAACACTTAATCCTTAAATAAATATTAAATTTGTATCCTTCACCCCAAAATTACAACTGGTAATAAAACCCACAAGAAATGGAACACTGCCCAACCCACAACCATAATCAGTTAACACAAACTCCAATCCGGCCAACACATGGCCAAATCCATAAAAGACCAACAGAAAATCAACAAACCAAAACTATCACAATTACCCCTTAACACTCGGCCAAACACTCAAAAACCCAGCATCAAAACATCACAACTATTGCACTGGCAGATCAAGACAAAACACAAGAAATATAATGTCAATTCCACCTCAAATAATTTACAACCCAGCTCACCCAATTTTTCAATACCATCAAAACCCATCCACACACACTACTAGCCGGAACAGAGGAAATACCACTGAAATTCCACAATACAAAATACCCAAATCAGTAAACTAATTTCATCTCCAATCCAAAGTATTTTAGGACTAAATCAATATTAATCACAATAAACTAATATATTAATTTCTTCCTAAAATTATAAAGTTTACCGGAAATCTCATCAAAAATCGCCACACAACTGCCAGAAAATCACCCCATGGTTGACCCACCGGAAAACCACACAGAAACGGCCTGAAAATCGCACCTCCAAAAACCGTCGAACCCTTTCTACCTCTTCGGAAGAGGTGTTCTAGACCACCCACCGGCGTCATCTGTTCTACCGACGTCGTCCGTCGACGGATCGAGACCCACCGCTTGGGTCACCGGTCGGTGCTTCTCCCGGCTCTCACTCTCGATCTCTCTCTCTCTCTGCATCTCTCTCCCTCTCAATATCTCTCTCTCTGTCTCACTCTCTCCCCCGATCTCACTCTCTGTCTCTGTTGTGCAAATATCTACCTAAATAAATAGGCAAATACTTGTACGTTTTACTCGCAAGTGCACAAGATCAAAACAATAGTATAGCAGGAAAATACGAGATCATTCCCCCGAAGATTGGTATAAATTGTATTTAAAGAGAAATTCCTAAAAGCGATATGTTGAATAAAACGGGATAAAAGATTGAATTAAAAATACTATGAAGAAAAGGTAGGGCTTCAATATCCACCGCCAATCATACTCAAATAAAATTCACAATATGCACAATACTACAATTATAACATGATGCTTAATGTTTACCAGCCACAAGGGAATGGTATCTTCTCCTAAAGCTATTGATTTCCCTGAGCAACGAGTTAGGCATAGTATCTACTCTAACTCTTTTCTTCCTTGAAGGATTTAGCATGGTATCTACTAAGTTGTTTTTCAAGGAAGCATAAATCTATGGAAATCGGTAAACACACTCAGATTGGAATATGGTATCTATTCCAGTTGTCTTTATGTTGATTAATCCAAAAACCTGTGTCGGGGTTCTTTCGTTACTCTATCATGCCCAGGACTCGGTCATCGAAATTGACATAAATAACAAATCCATACCACATGCATATGATGGCCAAACATAAACATGCGAGGAATTCAAAAAACTAGAATTAATCAAGTTAAGCATCAATATATAAATTGTAGCAAAGCAAATTGAAAGACTTAAAGAGACATGATTAGGGCTTCAATCGAGCCCTAACTAAAGTGTTAGTTACAACTAATATAAACTAAAATTATATACATACAAAAAATAAATAAAGGAATAAAGAAAATAAAAACTAAAAAGAACCTCCTTCTTGATGTAGCATTTGATTCTTCCTCAAAGCTTGTGTGTGTTTTTCTTCAAAGGCTAGAGACCTATTTATAGGGATTAGAGAAGCTCTAGAAGCTCTAGAAATCCTAGAACAATTATAAATAGGACTTCTAGTCCAAATAGAATAATTACAAGTTTTTTTTCTTTTTTGAAATTTCCATCCAAGTAGGAAAAGGATTCTAAAATCCGTACAGATTTGTGGTCTTTTATTGCGAGGTGATTTTGGCATGGTAAACATCCGAATTAGGAAAAACCTATTTCTGACATATTTGTTGAATTTTGTCTTAGCTTTCGAACACCACAAATTTTGTTGCAAGAATAACGATTAAATTACTGAGTCATGCTCATTCTGGATTCTTTCCAAGAATAACGATTTTTTTGCCAACTTCTCTTTCCTTAAATTCAAATTTGATTTGGAGTTTGAATCTATCCAAAAGTGAGATTTCCAACTTCATTATAATCTTGGAATTTGATGGATTTTCTTCCAAAACCTATAAAATATAAGAAAACACAAAAATAACACAAAACATCAAACTATAACAAAACTAAGAGCTTAACATATGTAAATTAAGGGGCTTGAATGTGTAACATTCAACACTTATCACACCCCCAAACTTACATATTGCTAGTCCCTTAGCAATGCAAAATTGAAAATAAAAGGAAAACTAAAACAAGAACTACTCTACCTCCTCTGTCGCGGGAAACACGATTGCATTTAGCATATGCAATAAGCCTTTTAAACCCCTAGGACTCCCTAGTGGACGAGTGAAGTCTCGTGAGGGTTTGCCAGGAATGATACCCACAAACATTATGCAAAATTTCATGTTTATTCCAAAGAGTTAAGTGTCACCAAAATTATGATTCTCATTCATTAGCAAGCTTAGAAAGATAAACTCCATCTTCAATATAAAATAGAATTCCAAAGTCTAACCGCTTACAAACGACAAGCTGTGGCATCACAAGTTCAATTCAGTGTAAGGTGAACTAACACATAATCAAGAGGTTTCAAATTAATTCTAATGTGCAATGACTCAATATCTCAAAATTCACTGGGATCCCCATCAAATTGAATAACCAAGGCATAATAGCAAGAGCTTTATTCTCCCTCTTTTTTTTCTTTTTTTTTGGTCAGGCTGTGCAATGCTTAGTTCTCTTAAGCTTTCTAATTGACCCATGTAACGAGTGTTAGGCCAATGCTCCCAAACCAGATGGCTTTAAGGTATTAGGTGTGAAAACACCCCTAAGAGCTTACTAACTCGAGTTAAAAAGGCTACAGAACTAAACCAGTCATGACTTTAACCAATCCAAACTTCTCACTTTTTGACGTGAATATTCAATGCTTAATGAGGCAAGAAGTCCAGTTACTCAGTGAAAGCTTCAAAAATGGTTTTTGTTTTTTTTCCTTTTTATTATTATTATTATTATAAATATGCCAAGGTATCCATTCAACAAGTCACCTAGCTTCACTCAAGACATTGAAAAATACACAATCAGGTTCATATATCATACCTCACAAATTATATACTAATGTGCTTGTGATAGTTTAGATTGACACAAATGAACCTTAGATGCCAAAAGTAAGTAGTAGGACTTTAGAATCAATTTCAAATGATCATGTGTTCAACATTCTAAGCTCACCAATGAAATTCAAATCACAATTTTTAGATCAACCAAAGTCCTAAAAATAACATGAACATGCAATTCAATTATCACTTTTTTTTTCTTTTTATTTTAAACAAAAAGTGTGTCCCATACCCCCAAACTTAAATTACACATTGTCCTCAATGTGTAGATAGAATGGAAAGAATGTAATACCCCAAAAATCCTAATTTTTAAATAGCTAAAATTCTGAATTTCCATAGTGATGTTAACTTAGTAATCTTTTAAAGACTTCCCTATCAAATTACAAATAATAATAATAATAATAATAATTTTGTTTTCCTTTAAAAATAAAATAAACTGTAATCGAATGTTCGATGAGCCCTTAGAAAGTTCGACGTGGACTCCTATCGAAAGTTCAAAGCATCTTTGGGACATTCAATGTAGACCACTTTTGCGCGTGTTCAAAAATAGTACATCGAAAGTTCGAAGTATCTTCAGAACATTCGAAGTGGACCACTTCTACGCATGTTCAGATCAATACATCAAAAGTTCGAAGCATCTTTGGAAAGTTCGATGCGGACCCCTTCTTCTTTTTTATTATAGTACACTGAACGTTCGAGATCATACACCAAACATTCGATTATACCTTAAAAGCAATTTTAACATACCATCCACCTCATTTGGCCTTGTCTCCTCTAAACTGGTCTGTATAAACCACCACCACAACCCTTAGATGCCTCCACACTTCCATGCGTCCTTGCTATCTTATTTATTGAGTGAGAGAGAGAGAGATTTTAGAGAGAGAAGAGGTGATTTTTGTGTTGCTCAGCTTCATTCAAGAAAAACCCTGAACTCTAAACTCTTTTTCATGATGCTAGCATCCTAACCATGTATTGTAATGAGTCTTAAACGTAACATGGTGTGTTCATAATTTATTTCTCTAAAAAAATGGAATATTTTCTAAGAAAGTATGAGTTTACACTTATTTTTCATAAACCTTTATGATTACATGATTTAACATGATGGATTGAAGCTACTTTAAGTCTTGGTTTTAAAAGAAAATGGTTTGAGTTTGAGCTTAGAGTTTTTCATGCGTTCTGGTACCTCTCAAACGTTCACTGCAGAGGACTGAACGTTCAATCCTTGTGATGATTGAACGATCAACCAAGATACCGAACGTTCAACAGTGGCTAGAAAATGGTAATTAGGGTTTTAATGATAGGTTAGAACGCTTAAGTCATATTTAGGGTTTTCCGTGCATTGGTTAGAACTCTCATAGTGTTTTGTTTAATATTAAGTCATGATTTCGCAGTAGCGAGAGTTTGAGATGTTTGAACCTTTGTATGAGCATTTGAGGTAAGTAAATATTTTAAAACTGGTATCATTTTGACGTGTGATATGTCAGCTGACTGAACACATTTTTGTTCTTTATAAAATATGTTAAGACCCTACTGTTTTCATATTGCTTTGTGATGAATAATACTTATTTTAGAATATTAATAAATGAACAATATTTGCATCATATGACATGGTACACCAGTACATACGGTAGAACGACCATGGGCTTACTATATGGGCTTGACCCTATGGTAATAGAAGTTACTTGGAATGATGTTCGGCCTTGGATCCAATGGTTCTTGTGACCAAAGCATCTATGCTTGAGTGATGGTCACTATAGACAGACGTCATTAGTGGCGTAGGCTACCCGAGGTCAGAATCGGTCGTGATGCTAGTGATGGACGATAACGTACAATATTCGGGGCACCAGTGTTGTCTTCCAGGTCCCTCAGGATAGTGCCAACCCTACTAGGAAGGGGTAACATCCTAGGTGGACCATATGAAAAATAGTTATGACTTATGTGATATGTAGCATGTTTTCTCTACAATAAAATATTAGTATTGTTACCAAAATTACGCCAATCGATCCTTCAAAATTTATTATTTATTTTTCTATCTAGGCATAATAACAAAAGCAATACACATTATTTGTGAAAATTCACGTTAAGATTCCCAAGGCATAAGACTGTTACTCAAGGCTCCTTGAATAGTCGTTTTTGTAATTATTTATTTACCGAGTCATGGACGCAATTATTTTTTTTCTACTGTGAAACACACTGGTGTTTTTGCATATTAATAGGTTTCTTGAGAATAGAATGAGGAATTCGCTAAATGAAAATACCAAGTGGATGACTTATATTGTCTGGACTAGGCAATAGAATTTAATTATAGTAGTGTCTATTTGAAAGCTCTGAGTTCAAGTTGATGATACATGATTTTCTTATGATAAATTAGAATTACCTCATATCATGATTTCCTTTTCCGCATGCCCCTTTTTACTCCGATTCAATTTTAGGGTAATTTTTCCGATCAATTACCAGTTAATTGAACTTAAGAAATTCAACTACCTAAATTTGGGAGCGTTACACCAACCCTGCCGAAAATGGGTTAGTAAAAATACTATCAAGAAGCCCTGATATGATAGTTCCAATTTTTCTTTTGATTGGATCATTGGCCAAAGCAACTTTTTATTATTATTATTATTATTATTATTATTTATTATTTTCTATCTATTGATTGGATCACTACCGAAGCAAAATTTTGTAACGCATTAGAGCATCCCATTACTAAGCTAGCTCGGGCCAATTTATGGATGAAAAATACTACATATACTCTCGAGTTCTTACTTTCATTTATTATTATTTAATTAAATAGTAATTTTTATTGACACATTAAAAAGTGAACACTTAATAGCACTTCAAAGTATGTATAGCACTCCTCTTTATTGGATTTCGATATATCAATCAATTTATGCACATATTTTCCTTTCTTATATATATCGGTTAAATACAAAAACGAATGAGCACTTCAAAGGGAAATCCATAATTTTCTATTGTTACAAATTAAATTATATTACCAAAAATATTAAAATACAAATTACAAAATTTGGGGATGAAAAAGATACGACATGGATCTTACATGCACAAGCTCACTAGTATACAAGGTGGCGATAAAATTGACTTTTTTTTCTTTTTTTTTTTCCTTTTTTTTTCTAAGTCATGGTTCAGGGCTGTTTACACGGCTGCGAAGCTCCAACATTTCTTGATGGTTTGGGTCAACAGAAAGAGCAGCTCGACAGTCGCGTAGTGCGCCCAAGACATCGCCAATGTGCTCGTGGAATGCTGCCCGCAGATGTAGAAGGTGAACGTCTGCTTTGAATGCGATTGCTTTTGTTAATTCAGCAATGGCTTCTTTCTCCTTGTGGCTGTCCATTAACACTGCTCCAACCAAAACCACAATATGAACTCAATACCAGCTGAATGAAGAAGTTGCAAACAACAACAATAATAATAATAAAACACAGTAATTTCCAAACCTAAAGGCTGACTAGTCTGAATGGGAACAAACAGTAAATTTGAAGCAAAGAATATGTAGCCATAACCTGAAAAGTCTAAATGGTCAAAACAAGACTTCACCATGACACTAAAGGTGGTGCCACCACCCACTTCTATTTTAATGAACTACGTAGCCAATTTGAATAAGAAACTCTTGTTCTTTCACAGCTCAGTGATGGTTGTTCCATAATCTTAAACAAGACTAGATCAATGGAAGACTTGCACTACAGGATACAAACATTCCATGTAATTTATGTTGCAAATAGAAGTGCAGAAAATATTTTTTTTGCGTAGGGAGTATAAACCATTTTTTTTTTCCTGGGCGCAGGTGGAAACCATATAACCTTATAGATTCAAAGTATGGAGTGAAGAGAATTCTTTGGAATCATTCATACACCAGCAACAACAATCATCATTTAATTGATGTTGTTGATTTCTTCGATGTCATCATTTAATTCAATTGTTTAAGTCTTTAAAACTTACAGAAATCTTAGGCACTATTGAATTCATGCAGGTATGGGTATTAAGGAGGAAAAATCTAACCTGCAGCTCGATATCTGTAAGGGTACACCCGGAGTGGATCTAATCTGGTGACCATCTCCAGGTCCGCCTTTGTGAGTTCACGGTCACAGTACTCAGACCTCTTTTCATAAGCAGATGCATTGTTTCGGGCCTTCTCAATAAGTTTGGTCATTTCCTCGTATGCATCAGCCTTTTCATTTCTAAGAAAATGAACCCGAGCAAGGCCCTGATGGGCTCGGGTGTGCCGGATATTAAGGGCATTAATGTAACAATCAGCTGCCAAGTCTAACTTCCCACAGTCAACATAAACACTTCCAAGATTGTTCAGTGCCTGCAAATGGACATTTTAGGATTCAAATAAAAATGTATAAATCCAAATTGTTTACTATGCATGTAACATCATGCCATTAACAGATGGGATGAAGTATGAATGGTCACAACTCTACAAATCCCGATCATTAAGACACATGTTGGACCGATTGGCTTTCGATAGTATTGCTTCCATTTTACATTACCATCCGGTCAACCATCAATTCACTTTGAAGGCTGAAATCTTCTTGCAATTATAATACTGGTTAGACCATTACCTAGTTAACACTGGATGCTGATTATACAGGATTCATGAACAGATAGACAGGCAAATTCTTTTTTTCTTTTAGATGAATATAGGCAGGCAAATTCGCCAATTTTCATATCCTCTATTAATGAAAAGTATTCCAAAAAAAAAAAAAAAAGAGGGGAATTAAAAAGGAAATTCATCATAGGACATACTTTACTTAAAGGGGAAAAGCCAAGCTACCACCTATCAATCTAGATACAAATAAGTTAGAGTTGAGATACGCTGATAAAATGAATCATGTAAGAACACTTTTTGTGAAATAAAATTCCATATTGTATCAAATAACTGAAAACATTACCCTCTGAAGTGTTCTCTAATGTCACCAGTGAATAGAGAAAATCTTTTGAAACACTGAAGAACCCAGCCCCCCAATGAATTTTACAAAAATTCATGGATACAGTGGGAGGGTGCACAGAAACTTTTAATACTTTCAAATGATAATTTTAGAAACATGAGCCAGTATGAATTTTATATATTATACCTCTTGCACCGATAAAATTTTACTGATTTTAGAACTAGAGCAAGAATTTTTAAGGGGTTTCGGCAGGGAGGTATTAGTTCATAAGCTACAAACTTTTGGAGACTTTTAGTGCCCAGAAACAGGTCTCATTGCATAAAGATAGGATTATACAGAACTGATAAATATTTGGTGAAAAAGCCATGCCTTTCATTAAAGTCAACCAAATATGAACAAAATGATACATGACAAGAGCTTCAATGATCAAAATATTATGCTTTGGATTTATTTTCTTTTTTGCTGGGCAGAAATACCACAAATGAGAGAACAAACAGAAGTGGATATACAGACAATATATGTAGTCAGAGAAAATGAACATCCGCCCAAGGCAACACGGCAGCTTTTAAATTGGTCAGCCAAATTTTAATGTGTTCCAGAGTCCAGAGAGGCCCCTTGGACCTGACCCACCACCGTGTTTTTTCTTTTTTTCTCTTTTCTTTTTGATTTGCCAATAACCTCTTTTAACCAGTGCAGCTATTGACCTACGTTAAGCAGATTTGAGTAATCTCAACGAGTGCAACATTATTTAATTATCACATCAGTTTTGCAAAATGTACTTTTCTTTTATTCTATCCACCAATTGTTTCTCCCACAAGAACATCATCATCAAACCTAAATCATAAGCCAGACATACATTTGTTGTCAACTCTATAACAATGCAGAATAAGATAATTAGTCATGAAAATGCCAGGTGATAGACAACCATACCTGACCTTTGCGCAGCCTGTCTGAGGGACACTTCAAGGCATCTTCAAGAAGTGAAACAACAGTTGAAGAACAAGATGGATCTTGACTAGAGTCAGCCAATGCATAGGCTTTCAGGAAGAAGGCCTCAAAGGATCTCTTGATTTTGATAGACTCCTCTGCTTTTCGGAGCCCTTCCTCACAATGGCCAGTATCATATAAGATCCATCCCTCATAAACCAGCCGTTCATGTTCACTGGACCCATGTTGGCGAGCTAATTGAAGACTCCGCATGGCTGCGTCAGGACAGTTCAACCTGATCAAGCAATGGTGTGAAGTTTCTATTGACCACAATGTGAAAAGAATAGTACAACAACCTAAATATCAAACAAGAGGAAGAGGAAAATGGAGCCAAATTCAGGATTTACAGAAAATAATTCCGACTTTATTTAAACTCTGAATCTGAAAACCCAGTGCAGAATACTCACATTAGGTTTGGGATGAGCATGGACTAAATCAAAGGTTACCGAATCACACAAGCAAAAATTTGGGTTAAATATACTTGATAAAAAAAGGTGATTATAATTCCAGTCCTTCAAACTCCATGATGAAATTATTACAGTGCCCAAATATATTAAAAATAGTACATACCTCAGGAGAAGCAAAGACTGCCTGAAGTATAGAACCCCTTTTGCAGCATCAGATTCAAGCATCTGGTAAATCACAGACAGAGACCCAATATCATCAACTGAAGACCACCTATCATACAATTGCAGCCAACAATCTGCCGTTGTCCAATTATCTACATGCTCACGCACAAGAGTACGGAGCTGGGATGCTGCCACTCGTCCCTCAAACATCCTATAATCAGGGGAGAGTGTGAGAATTGCCTGAACATCACGAAGGGCTGACCGGTAATCCTCATGCGCTAAATAGAAACAAAACCGAAGTTCCAAGCATTCTAATGCAAGTTTAAACCCAAGGACCCGATTGATCTCTGCGAGCGCAGCTTGAGCATTCTGTTTCCTCATTAAGGAAGCGGCGCGATACATGTAGGGGTAAGTAAGAGTTGGGTCCAACTCAGTTGCTTTCTCAAGGTCCTCCCAACATTTATCACCTTCACAGTATAATGACCTCTCCTCGTGCATCCATCCAAGAGGGGTAACAGTGGAAATTACAGAGCTGAGCCTCTCATAAGCCCAAAGTTTATGACCCCTGATGTAACCAAGTCTAGCCAAACCTACAACAGAATAAATATGACCAGCATTCACAGCTGCCTCAAAAAGAGGTTTGGCTTTATCATACTCTTTCCTCAAGAGCCTCACACATCCCAATTGATGAAATGCCAACAATCTCTGCTGGTCTGTCTTGGCAAACTCAATCAACCGTTCCAGGAAACAAGCTGCTTTGTCAGACCGAGGATCAAGGTTCATAGCCACTTCACTTAATAAACAGTATAGAGAAAATGAGGCCAGCCCAACCATTATTGATATCTGTTGTCTGTGAGCATGAATAAACATTTCCACCACCCGATCATCATTCAAACAATTGGGAAGATCACGTAAAAAAACTTGCAAACAAGATGCAGCTAAAATTGGAGTGTTCTCTTCAAGTGCATATTCCATGAGTCCTACCGCAACTTCTCTAGTGGAAACCAGAGATGCAAGTTTCCTATCACAAGCATCTTTGAGCCTCTCACAACAAAACTTATTCGCAAAAACTAATATTTCCAGTAAGAGTTTCAGAGGGGCTTCACTTAAACTGCCTGTCATGCTAAACTCCTTCACTGCCCTCATACCTGAGGGTGAGATACTGTTTTCAGAAAAATCAATTTCCTCACAAAGTGATTCTGTGAAACACCCATTTAGCATAGCATTAAAAGGTGCTGAAAGGCCAGATATTTTCTGCCGGTCACAAACTATTTTCTCGTCTCCAACTCTAAAACTGACATTTGTTGAAACTTGGTTTCCATTCATCGAAACACACTCATGGGGATTAACGTTTATATCAAGAGGAAGCTGAGACCCTACATCTATAGGCCCAAACTCTTGTGCACATTTACCACAAGTGCCAAGCAAATCAGCTATAAGATCTTCCCCTTGCTTCTCATACTTCAACCATGCCCCGAAGACAAGTTTGTCATGGACGGTGCTAGCCTTCTGCCAAGCTGCACGGAGGCTTCTCCGCATCAATTTGACCTCCCCAAGGCCCCTAAACACCTGAAATTGTAACAAATAGAGGCTCGACCTCTCTTGTGGAGGACAGGACTCGAGTTCTTCATGAATTTGAGCTAAAACTTCAACGTAATCAACAGGTTTAAAGTACGGGAGTATCTGTGGCTCAGGGACCTTGATTAGAGATTCTCTACAACAATTTAAACCCCCCAAGAAACAAAAACACAAACCCAACACTATTTTAATTAACTGAATAATTAAAAATAGAAATATAAAAAATAAGCTACTGAAACTGAAAATTTTGAGAAGAAAAACTTACATGGATGAAGAAGAGGACTGTGATGAAAGTTTGGAAAGTTTCCCTCTTTCTACTTGAAGCCAAGACTCTGGATTGAGAGCATTGAGCTGTGTTTCTTTACAGGACTCAGAGGGAAAGAAAGTCCTCATAGAGAGATGAAACAACTCCCAGATCTCCACAACAACCGGATGGGTTTCTCTCTCCACACAACTCAAACACAGTAAAAGTTGGAGAAAGAAAAAGAAAGGAAAAACAGCTCCTAATCACAATTCACTGCCCTTAGCTGAGACAAATTCCAATACCACCAAGCAACCAAAAAAAAAAAAAAACCTAAAAATACAATTTGAAAATACAAAGTTTCAAATAAAACAAACAGTCAACATACCTATATGGATTTCTTTCAAGTAGTTGATACACTCCAAGAATCCAAAAAAAATAATTTCGGGTTCGTGACACTCACCAAACGAACAAAAATTGATTTTTGTTCTTTTGCTTGGCAATCACAATCATACAAAATTATGTTGATTCTACTATACATAAATGATAAACCAGAACCTGCTTTGTTGCCTCTAGTTTACAACAGAATAAAATATCATCAGTCTCTTCAGCATATAAAAGCCAAAAAAAAAAAAACCCACAAATGGTTACGTAAGATCTCTACCAGAAAAATGAGCAAACCCACATTTTAGCCCACCCAATTTCTCCATAAAACGCCAAACTACCAATACAAAACAAAGCAGTGAGAGAGACCCACTTCAGTTTGTGGTTTGAATTTGCAGACCCAGATCAGAAAATAGGAGCTGAGACTGGAGATCAGACAGAGAGAGAGGAATCCAAACGAAAAATTATGACTTTAACTTTGTTTCTTTCTTTTTTGTTTGGTAAAAGGGAAAGTTTCTTTTCTTTTCCTTTTTTTCTCACTTTCCTTCCGTTGGAGAGCAGAAATTTTTTTGCAAGTTACCCTTTGTGGGAAGTTGTACAAGCTCGAAAACAAGGAAATTAGTTTTGGATTGAAGGATTCCAACGACGTCGCTTTGTGAATTCAAGCGTTTAAACTGCGTCGTTCTTGGGAATGATTTTTTTTGGGTTGGCATTGCAAATGATGGTCGTGTTTACGGCAAGAAGTGTCCTACCAAATGGGGTCCTTCGAATTTAATGTACGTTTTAACAATGGCAAGTAGAAATTAATACTAGGAGCATCTTCGGCGCCAATAGTTAAAGTTGTTATTAAAAAAGTACCATTTGTTATTTTAGTTATTATTTTTTTAATATTATTTTTTTAAAAAAATTATTCTATCCTTTATGTGCATTTAAATATTATTTTGTGCCAAAAAAAAAGTGAAAGAATTAGAAAGAGAGAAAGAAAAAACAAAAAGAAAGGGAAAGAGAAAATATTAAAAAACTATTTGTAATGTGATTCATTATTGACACTGCTTATTCACTATTCACATTAGAAAGAAAAAATTTATTTTGCTCATTTTGTTGGAGACGAAAAATGACTCATAACAATCAAATTTAACTATTATAAATCATTTACCTATTTTATTGAAGATGCTCTAAAGATAAAGACCGAAAAGAGTCTTGAACATTTCACACTAGTGACTAGGCTCTATAAACACTTGAGATTTCTTAGATAAAACCTCAATCACGCCTGATTAAACAAAATGGGAATGGATAAGACCCTGATTTGTGCGGTGATGCCCGCTAGTTATCATATATATATATATATAGCTCACTTTGGGAGTTTTATTTTTCTATAAAGATTTTGAAAGTTTAAAAAATTCTAATGATTTTAAAGATATAACTATGCCTAAATAGTTAGGACGAGAGACGAAAAATGAATTGGAAATTTACAATAATTGGCTGTTTTAATTATTAGTAATTTGTTTTAAAAAAAAAATATAGGAAAATTTTTACATGAGATTTGCTTGTTAAAAGTTTTGAACTATCCGACCATCTACTCGAATAAATGAGTCTTCTATGAATTTTTTTATAATTATTATTTAAATTGTTAACAATTTAAACAATTAATTATTGATAATTACAATACAATAAAACCATAAAAGAAATAGAATGTTGGTGTACTTTGACCTTATTATCATTCTTATACATAGACTATATAATTTTGAGTTAAAAATGTTTAGCATAACAACAATCATACTTGAAATATTCACGAATCTGATTTTAAACAATTGATCTGTCTGAGTGACTACACCCTAGACTCTCTCTCTCCCACAAAACTAGCAACAGGCACTTGGGCATATTTCACACGATCTATGGAAACCAGCAAGTGCCGATGTTTTCGCCCCTGAATTATCGGAAAAATATCATATCTAAATGACTAAAATGACCCTAACTTCCCTCTACGAAATTTAGAATGCTACGCTCCAACGACTCCCCTCCGTTGTGGGAGGGGGGGGGGGGGTGGGTCCTCGGGAGTTTAATGAATTTGATTAATAATAATTAAAAAAAAAAAGTCTTAGCAATTGGCTCTCCTCCACTAACATTCCCTATCAGGGTCAGAAGGAATTTTTTCTTTTCGAAACACCCAAAAAAAAAAAAAAACTATTAGTTTCTTTTATTAAATATATATGTTATCTTAGATTTTATAACCGGTGTTGTATAAATAATCATTCAATCAGCCTCTACATAGAAAATAATCAAGCTATTTAAGAAAAATGAATTGAATCATTCTTAAAATCTTCTCCACATGGAGGTAATACACCCACGCGCGAAAATCGAGAGGCTTTTCATAGAACATTTTGCAAAAGCAAAACAACCTAATTAAATTTTGGTCTAGTGTTGGAAGGATTGTGGCGATAAAGGTTCCCTCAATAAACCTGGCACGCCTACCAGCTGGCTAACATAGCTGTTTGGCAAGTTCCACATATCTCCATTGTTTCCGAGTGATTGAGCACCGTCGATTCATAAGCCGACCTACGGCCCAGGACGAGTAGGAGCATGGAGACTTGTACTTGCATCTTTTGGATTTAAAAACAAGCGCGATGATGACTCTCGAACACTGTTTGCAAGTGACTTGAAAAATAATAGATTCTTAACTTACTTTGTGTGTGATCAAATGTTAAATACAAAATTGAAAGGAGACAAATATTTTGTTGACGAAGTGAAAACTCAATTAAGAGAAAAATCACTCCGGGGCAGCCAAACTCAGAATATCCACTATTCATAAAACAAAGCTAGTAACAAAGCAATAACACTCACGCCCTGATGCAGCGATCGTACGTAATCCAAGATGAACGCTTCCCAACTAAATCTTCTACCTGAAGGGATCTTCAATGAAATCCTTTAGTTTAGGTCCCTAAGCTAGACTTCACACCATAAAATCGCACAACAGACAACTCTTAGAGAGCTAGCAAATCTTCACAGTTTTTACCTAAACACCCTCTCTAAGCTCAAAGGAATTTAATACCGAATTCTGTAAATAATACAAGCCTAAATACCTCTATTTATAGGCTTTTGAAAATCTAAATCAACACTGATTCGAAGTTCTTTGGGCGGCGTTAAGACGTAGGCATAGAGCGTCTGGACGACGGCGTTAAGACGTAGGCATAGAGCGTCTGGACGACAAGCTGCAACCGACTTCCATAACGCGCTTTACTCGTTTACTTATTAAGGACTGTGTCCGGACAGTGTTACCCTAGTGTCCGGACGGTTGCTAGCTGTCTTCACCAAACATGTCTGCTGCATAGTTCAGAATCTTCTCAACACTGAGTAGCGTCCAGACGGTGTTGCCCTATCGTTCTGATGGCTCATGATGTCTATGCTGAACTGTTCAGAATCTTCTCGAACACTGATGGGCGCCCAAATGCTTCCACTCGGCTGTCCGGACGGTCAACTAAGGATCTGACTTTTACTGAGTTGTGAACTGCACAGAATCTTTTAAGAGTCTGTAAATTGTCTTCTTGATGCTTGTGACACTGATACTTGTCATTTAAAGGCATTTCCATAGTGGTGAAATAATCTCTGAATATTCTGAAGATTCTAAATAATTACGGCGTCCCTGTTTCAACAGTATACTTACATGGCAGTGATTTTGTCAATAGAATGTAGCCAATAAAACTAACAAACTCCTCATTTGGCCATTCTGTGACAAAAATCATTTGACCGGTTAAAAATACAATCTCGGTCTAAAATAACAAATACTCCCCATTTTGTCTTAAAATGACAAAAGGTAAATAGAGTATCTAAACCACAGACAAAAAGTTCTAAAATCTAAAAATAATAGGGATTATATAGAAGTGTTTGCAAGTAGCCCAAATAATCAGAAGTTTGTAAAACAATTGATAGAGGAAGGAACAAAAATCCTCTATGTACCAAATCTTGTTGATCCACTAAAAGCAAGTGACAGAGAAAGATCCGTACAATAAGCTGGATTTGTCCTACTTCGGCTTCTAGCTCTTGAAGCTAGGTACCATAGACTAAAAACCTTCAGTCGCTTAAGTTTGCAAAGCCTGAAACTGATTATCCACAGATTGAAATCCTCTAGTCAACTGGTCTGCAAGATAAATGAGAAGATTCACCACTGAACCTCTAACTGGTGCAGATCTTAAGAAACATGCTACAGAAGGGTCTACATGAGCTGGGAGAAAAAGCTCATCTAAATCCTGAGACCTTTAGAATTTGAGCGTATGACTTCAACAACAGTCTATATTCCAAAGGATCCATCTATCGGACATTGTGCTGGGAGCCGCTAGCTGTCATATTCCTGAAAAAATTTAAACAGAAATATTTCCAAAAATACCACCACAAAGAAATATTAGATCCTGTTAGTTTTTTTTAAAAAAAAAAAAAAGAAAAAAAAGAAAAAAAAGAAAGTGGTATTATGACGGCTATCAATTGGATGCCAAAACAATTTACACAAGTAATGCAGCAATCTGTAAGGCACAGATATATCAAGACCAACCCAGCACGCAGACATAATAGGATTTTCATGCACAATATCTCAAAAATATTCCTATCAATAAATATTCCATTATTCTAAAAATGATAACAACTTAAAAGAACAAAGAAAATATAATGGAATAAGAAGAGATGTGCAAGGAATGCCAAAATCTCGGGAGTAATCCGCGAGAGAAACACACAACATGACAAACAAAAGAAAAAAATGTAGTACTATGTGAATGGCAAAGAAAGCAAAGGGCTCGCATCCGGACGTAGTACACACTTGTCCAGACGATATACTGCCAAATCATAAATCAACAGAGCCGCATGCATCCGGACTCAAGAATAGGTCCGTTCGGATGTTTTACACTGTGTAATACCCCGTATTTTAAGATATTAAATAAAATATCTTAAAATAAGATTTAAGATCTAATAATATAAATAGAATAAATATGAATATTTATTAGATAAATATTCATCAATATTTTTATTCATCAATTTTAAGTATAAATATTTACTAGAAATATAATAATGGGTCTAATTTATTAAAGAGATTTAAATAAAAGAAAATTCGGATGAACAATATGTTGATCGATCCACCAAAACTGTCGATCGATCCACCAAAACTGTCAATCGATTCACTTACTATTCATGTCAATCGATCGACACTAAATAAAGGGTGAATAGTGTGTCGATCGATCCACCAAAAAAGTCGATAGATCAACTTTCTACAGAAAACAGATTCATGCTCTGAATCACCTGGGATTTGATTTTTATTACCAAATCTCCCCAAATCTTCTCTCCAGCCGTTAGATGCGATCGTTTTGGAGCAATCTTGGCCGTCCATTTTACTATAAAACAGAACCCACCCCTCACATTCAATTCATGCTTCAATCCTCTACAAATCTCTCTCGTTTTCTCTCCCGATCTCTCTCAAATTCTGTCTCTCTCTCTCTCTTGGGTCAGTCCAACAAAGAAAAAGAAGAAATTATGAGGATCCTTATTGTAAGTCTCTTTTCCCCAAGCTCTTCTCTCCTTCTCTATTTCTCTATCTCTCTCTCGGCTCTACCTACAGATAAAAAGGAGAAGAAGTAAGAAGTAAAAGGAACTTTGTGTGTGTGTGGATTCTCGGTTGGTGATTAAGGAAACACCAAAATCTCTCAACTCCCTCAACCAATCCTCTTTCTTTCAATTGGACTATAGTGGGATAAAATATCTAACCTGAGATATTTTAGGTAAGTCCTTTATTAAACTCTATGTTGATTTTATTAAGTTAAAGTTATTGGAAGTTTTGTTTTAAAGTTATTAGTTAACAAGTTATTAACATTTTTATGTTGGTTTTAAAACAGGTTCAAGCGGAGTATTGACATATAAAAATACGCTATTATAATGCCCGAGTAAAAAAGTTATTATTTTACAAAAACGCCGTTACGCTGCCGAAATATTTTAAAGTATTTTAGGCGTTATTAATACTAATATGTTAGTATTTTAATTGGCTACATTCTGTTGACAAAATTACTATTATGTAATGTTGATGCTTTCACAGGATGCCGTATATTTCAGAGTCTTCAGATATTCAGAGTTTATTTCTCTGATGTGGAAATAGCTATTTTATGACAAGTTGCAAGTGTCACAAGCTTCATGAAGGCTATTTCAGTGTTCAATGAAGATTCTATGTAGATTCTATGTAGATTCCAACTCAGAGAAGTCGGATCCCAAGCAACCGTCCGGACGATGTGGTGTTCCCGTCCGAACGCTCATCAATTAGCAACATCCGTTTGGACGACGAGAACTTTTTGTCCGGACTATTTCAGTGTTCAATGAAGATTCTATTTAGATTCCAACTCAGAGAAGTTGGATCCCAAGCAACCGTCCGGACGATGTGGTGTTCCCGTCCGAACGCTCATCAATTAGCAACATCCGTTTGGACGACGAGAACTTTTTGTCCGGACACTCATCAGTGTCTAGAAACTTTGAACTATTCAAGATTGCATCGGTCCGGACGTAATGCCATACCGTCCGGACGCTATCATTGGTAAGGCAAGTCGTACAGCAGAAGTGCAACCGTCTGGACGCGGCCTTGATATGGAAGCTTTCAGCGCTATTTTGGAAAGGTAGTTGCAGTTGATCGTCCAGACGCTCGGTCAAGCCGTCCGGACGCCCTCTAGTATTTCGATCATAACTTTCTGCTCAAATATCAAATTGGGATGAAATTGGCGTCATTGAAAAGCTAACAAAATATATACGACCTAATCATCCGGATGGCCAAGAAAAACGTCAGGACGCGTGCATAAAACCGTCCGGACGCATTTCAAGCTTTTAGGAAGATTTTTGCCCACGTCTCAATGTTTTTATCATAACTCTCTGCTTGAGTGTCAGATTGAGATGAAATTGATGTCGTTGGAAAGCTAAGAAAAAGTCCTACAACTTGTATGTATGGACGACATCCGTGCTGATGAGTGCCAAATATTGTGTATTTGGACCCCTTGATTTACATTAGTTAGACCTTTAGCCTTGTTATTTTCTGATGCTTTGGTTAGTTTTTGTGTTTTTATGTTTTTATGTTTTGTAGGTCAATAAGTGAGGAATGAAAAAATTCATGTGGAATTGCTTGGAAAATTCAGAAGTTCTGAAGAACTCGATCGATCGAATAAAAGTCAATCGATCGAAATTTCCCAGAACTTACTTTTGCAGAAGCGCGCCAGAACACCCAATCAGGAGCTTCTCCATGACAAAAAGAAGTTCTCCCTCTGATTTTTGCAGCAAAACACGCTGGTTTCGTGACCTTGGTTGTCTCTAGCAAGAGAGGAACCCTAGAGGGGGTTAGAGGAGTCATTTTACATGGGTTTCTAGCCCTAATTTCCTTCTATAAAAGCCATAGCCATGCCTCCTTGTTGAGAAAGTTCAGAGAGCAGTAGCTAGGATTAATTCCGTGCAATTTGTAGTTGATTTCAGTAGCTCTTTTCTTTAGACATTTGTCTTTGTAAAGCTTTTCTTCTATTTTCATGTTTGTTCTTCATTTTTTGTGGTATTCTCAGTCATAGAAGGCTAGTAACCTCAACTAAGGTTGATGATGAAACCTTTCCATTGATGACACTCACACTCTTGTTATACTACTTGCACATTTAATGATATATCATATTTGTTGTTCAAATTCCATTCATTTAATGCTTTATCTTTTGCAATGAATGTGGTTGGTGGTAGATATATGACATTTAATGTGTTTCAACCGATGGATACATTGTTTTATCGGTTTGAATGATGATATCCATTGTGATTTGTTCACTGAATGGATACATTGGATGATTTGATTTCAAATGGGTACTCTTTGTGATTTATCTTTGAGTTGGATTTATTTAATGGTTCTAGAGTTTGTGGTTAAGAAATTTGAATGACATCCAAAGCTTAATGTTCTTTGGATGTTCAAGTGGAAACCAAGAGTGTGAGTTGTTGGATTTGGTTTGGTAGATGCCTTAGCCTTAGTTCCTTTTAATTTGCATATTTCATTTCATCTGTTTTATTTAGTCTTTTGTTCTTGAATCAACCCTCAAACTTTTGGAACTAGGTTAAAATGAGGTTTGATTAAACAAGACACCAACATTTGACCATTTCCCTGTGGATTCGACCTCGCACTTGCACACACTATATTGCAAACAATTCGTGCGCTTGCGAGTACATTAAAATTTTCACAACACGCATTATCCGGACAGAAAGAGAGTAGTGTTCGGACCTCCAGATATGCGCTGTTTCTGAAGTATATCGCAGAAAACCGTTCGGACGTGGCTAACTTCTTTCCGGACGCTCGACAGACAGAGTCTGATTTTTAGCAGTTTTTAAGGTCTCTTAAAGCCTATAAATAGGGGGCTCTAGGTCTGTATTTTGTACAGAATTCGGTGGTGAATTCCATAGGGCTTTTGAGAGGGTGTTTAGGGAGAATCAAAGATCTGCTAGCTCTTAAGTCGTTGCCAGTGTGTATCCAAGTGTTCGTGTAAAGTTTATCTTAGGGGTCGGCCCTAAGGTAAAGGAATCCATAAAAAACCCCTTCAGGTGGAAGATCTGGTTGGGAAGCGTTCGTGTTGGGTTACACGTCAGAGTTAAAGGTATGACTACTGCATAGGGTTATGTAAGTACGAGTGTCTTGTAACTAGCTTTGTTTTTGGATAGTTGATTTCCTGGGTTTGGCTGCCCCGGAGTGGTTTTTTCTCTTCATAGAGTTTCTATTTCGTAACAAATATCTTGTCTTATTTAAATTCCGCATTTAAGATATTTGTTTGCACACAAACACACAGTTGATTTGTTTTAGAAGTCAATAAATTATTTTCATAATGCCGTTATTCTGTCCAGATTTTATTAGAATAAAATAAGGTTATTATTCTATTTACTTGTTTTGAAACATAAAAGCTCATTATTTATACTTGGTAAGTTATTATGTTTATTTGATATATATATATATGTGTGTGTGTGTGTGTGTGTGTGTGTGTTTTAATGTTAAAGCTTTTATAATACCATTTTAACTAAAATGGGTATTTTGGTTATTATTTATAAATGCTATTATAATGCCCGCATGAAATATGTGGCATTATAATTAATCCATTTTATATGCCGTTATAATGTCCAAATGACATTATATTGATTAAAGATAAACAATGGAAAAAGAAAAAAGAAAAAAAAATATTATGCTTAAAGATCTTAATAGATGCCATAATAAATTCTGGGGATAATTGCACCGTTGGTCCCTGTGGTATACCATAATTATTTTTTACTCCCTATGGTTTAAAAAGTTCATGGGAGGTCCTCATAATATGCAATAATTACAAATCGATCCCTGGCATCAAATTCTGTTAAAATTTTTAACAGATTCCGTCAAATGCCACGTCAGCGACACGTGTCGCCAATAAGATGGCGACACGTGTCCACCGTAATAAAAATATATAAATTTATTAAAAAATAAATAAAAATACTTATTCTTTTTTTAAAAAAAAAAACAAAAAAAAAAAGCTGAAGGAGCCGGCCACCCCCAAGCCACAGGGGGTGGCCTTCGGGCCACCCCTAGAAGATCCAAGGGTGGCCCAATGGCCACCCTAGGCCACTGGGGGTGGCCGCGCGCCACCCCAAGTGGCCGGGGGTGGCCCGATGGCCACCCCTGGATCTTCCAGGGGTGGCCTTTTCGGGCCACTGGGGTGGCTTCGTGCCACCCCCGGCCACTGAGGATGGCCGCGCGCCACCCCCTGCGGCCACTGGGGGTGGCGCGCGGCCACCCCCAATGGCTGGGGGCGGCCTGTCAGTGGCTGGGGGCGGCCAGGCCACCCCCAAAGGGGTGGCCGGTCCCTTCAGCTTTTTTTTTTTTTTTGTTTTTTAATTTTTTGAATTTTTTTTTTTGAATTTTTTTTTTAAAAATAAGTATTTTTATTTTTTTAATAAATTTATATATTTTTATTACGGTGGACACGTGTCGCCATCTTATTGGCGACACGTGTCGCTGACGTGGCATTTGACGAAATCTGTTAAAAATTTTAACAGAATTTGACGCTAAGGATCGATTTGTAATTATTGCATATCACGAGGACCTCCCATGAACTTTTTAAACCATAGGGAGTGAAAAATAATTATGGTATACCACAGGGACCAACGATGCAATTATCCCTAAATTCTGCATAAAAGATTAGTAATAAAATGTAATTGGACAAATTGCAAATGTGGAGATAATTAGGAAATTATATTTAGGATTAAATGTTAGAAATTAGAATAGGATTAAAATGCATTTTTGGTGAATTAAATATGTGGCATTATAATTAATCCATTTTATATGCCGTTATAATGTCCAAATGACATTATATTGATTAAAGATAAACAATGGAAAAAAAAAAATAAAAAAAAAATATTATGCTTAAAGATCTTAATAGATGCTATAATAAATTCTGCATAAAAGATTAGTAATAAAATGTAATTGGACAAATTGCAAATGTGGAGATAATTAGGAAATTATATTAAGGATTAAATGTTAGAAATTAGAATAGGATTAAAATGCATTTTTAGTGAATTATACTAATTCACTATTTGCTTGTATTATATATGTATATATTGCAGCAATTATATCTGTGAACGCTTTCCTGAAGCCAGAAGAATTACTGTGAATATTTCTTACTCACTGAGGATAATACATGTCGTTTGGTCTTTAATGACTAGTGATTGCTGTTTTATTTAATTGTATGCATATGGTTTGACATTTGATATGTTTAACATGCTCTGGTTGGAATTATGTATATGATGTTGTTTGCATGATTATACTGTGGTAAAATTATGAGTTATGAACGGTGAAAATACTTTATTGACTTCTAATTAAAACCAAGTGTGTGTTTGTGTGCAAACAAATATCTTAAATGCAGAATTTAAATGAGACAAGATATTTGTTACGAAGTGGAAACTCTATGAAGAGAAAAAACCACTCCGGGGCAGCCAAACCCAGAGAATCCACTATCCAAAAACAAAGCTAGTTACAAGACACTCGTACTCACATAACCCTATGCAGTAGTCATACATTTAACTCTGACGTGTAATCCAACACGAATGCTTCCTAACCAGATCTTTTACCTGAAGGGGTTTTTGATGGATTCCTTTATCTTAGGGCCGACCCCTAAGATAGACTTCACACGAACACTTGAGCACACACTGGCACCGGCTTGAGAGCTAGCGGATCTTCGATTCTCCTTAAACACCCTCTCAAAGCACGATGGAATTCACTGTCGAATTCTGTACAAAACACTAGCCTAGAGCCCCTATTTATATGCTTCAAGAGACCTCAAAAACTACTGAGATTCGGACTCTGGCTGGCGAGAGTCCGGATGGAAGTTAGACACGTCCGGAAGGCTTGACCGAACGTCCGGGCGGTCTTCGCTAAAATCCCTTCCGCGTTCGAACGGAACTCTGGAATATTCTAAACTACTAGACATCATTTGGACGTGTTGCCACGTCGGCCGGATGGCTTGCAGAGACTTCCCAAACAGTGTCGACTTCTGAAAACAGACTTCTTGTTGAATCTAATTGACCTAGCGTCCGGACGTTGCTTGGGATCCGACTTCTCTGAGTTGGAATCTGCACAGAATCTTCCTTGAATATTGAAATAGCCTTCATGAAGCTTGTGACACTTGAAACTTGTCATAATACGACTCTTTCCACATCAGAGAAATAAACTCTGAATATCTGAAGACTCTGAAATATACGGCACCCCTGTGAAAGCAGCAACATTACATAATAGTGATTTTGTCAACAGAATGATGCCAATCAAAAACTAACAAACTCCCATTTTGGCTATTCTGGGACAAAAATCACTAGACTGGTTAAAAATACATTCCCGGTCCAAAAACTAACATATACTCCCCATTTTTGTCTCAAAGAGACAAAGGGTAAATAGAGTATAGAAAGACCACAGTATTAAAAAACTCCCCCTTGATATCTCAACAGAACAAGGGTAAACAGAGTATATAAAATCCACAGACAAAAACGTTCTAAAATCCAAAACAATAGGAAACTAGACAAGAGTCTGCAAGTGGCCCAAATGAGAGGAACAAAAATCCTCCAAGTACCAAATCCTGCTGATCTACTGAAATCAAGTAATGGAGAGAAAATCGTATAAAAAGATGGATTTGAACTACGTCGGCTTCTAGCTCCTGAAGCCAGGAAACCATAGACTGAAAAGTTTCAGTCACTTGAGTCTTATTGCCCGAAACTGATCATCCGCAAAAAGAAATCCTCTAAACAAGTGGTCTGCAAGATGATAAAGAGGATTCGCAACTGAATCTTTAGCTGGTTCAGGCTTTGTGAAATCAAGCGACTGAAGGTTTTTCAGCCCATGGTTCCCGGCTTCAGGAGCTAGAAGCCGAAGTAGTACAAATCCAGCTTTTTATACGGTTTTCTCTCCGTTACTTGATTTCAGTGGATCAACAGGATTTGGTACTTGGAGGATTTTTGTTCCTCTCTTTTGGGCCACTTGCAGACTCTTCTCTATTTTCCTATAGTTTAGGATTTTAGAACGTTTGTTTGTCTGTGGATTTCATATACTCTGTGTACCCTTGTCCTGTCGAGACATCAATGGGGAGCATTTTAATACTGTGGTTTTTCTATACTCTATTTACCCTTTGGCCCTTTGAGACAAAAAGGGTAAGTATGTTAGTTTTTGGACCGGGAATGTATTTTTAACTGGTCTAGTGATTTTTGTCCTAGAATGGCCAAGGGAGAGTTTGTTAGTTTTTGATTGACTGCATTCTGTTGACAAAATCACTATTATGTAATGTTGCTGCTTTCACAGGGATGCCGTAAATTTCAGAGTCTTCAAATATTCAGAGTTTATTTCTCTGATGTGGAAAGAGCCTTATGACAAGTTGCAAGTGTCACAAGCTTCAAGAAGTTTGATGTGGAAAGAGCCTTATTATGACAGGTTGCAAGTGTCACAAGCTTCAAGAAGGCTATTTCAGTGTTCAAAGAAGATTATGTGCAGATTCCAACTCAGAGAAGTCGGATCCCAAGCTTCCGTCCAGACGACTCAGTATAACGTTCGGTCGCTCATCAGTCAGCAACATCCGTCCGGATGACGAGAACTTTTCGTCCGGTCGCCCATAAGTGTCTAGAAACTTCTAACTGTTCAAGATTGCATCCATCCGGACGTAATGGAAAATCGTCCAGCCGCTATTAGGAGTTCGAGAAGAATCTAGTGCTCAAGTACATCTATCCCAACAACGTGGCAACACCGTCCGGACGCCATTCAGTGTTCGACAAGTAATAGGGTTTCTGTCTCAGACATAGATATGGGAAGACAGCTGCAACCGTCCGGACGATGTGGTGTTCCCGTCCAGACGCTATCCTTGATAAGGAAAGTCATGTAGAAGAAGTTCAATCGTCTGGACGTCAGACTCCATGGTCCGGACACTCAGACCTTATTATGGAAATTGCGTGCAGTAGAAGTGCAACTGTCCGGACGCTAAGGCAACATCGTCCGGACACTCTCCAGTATTTTGATCATAACTTTCTGCTCAAATATCGATTTGGACAAAATCGGTGTCATTGGAAAGCTAACGAAAAATGCTGCAACTTAATTGTTCAGACGACCAATAGAAATGTACAGAAGGCCTACCATCCGGTCGGAAATATCAAGCATTCAGACGGCCCGCCAAAATTTGAGAAGTTTCAGAATTGCTATTCAGACACGGAAACAATTGACTGTTCGGAAGCCCAAGTCTGCTGTCTGGACGCGCGTACCAGAGACTCCGATTCTGACTAGAATTAGGACTTGTAAAGCATATAAATAAGAGGCTCTAGGCATGCATTATGTACAGAATTCGGTAGTGAATTCCTTATAGCTTAGAGAGGGTGTTTAGGGAGATATTGAAGATCTGCTAGCTCTCTAGCTTTTTACAGTGTGTGATTTGATCTGCTATGAAGTCTATCTTAAGGGTTGGCCCTAAGGTAAATGATTCCATTGAAGATCCCTTTAGGTAGGAGACCTGGTTGGGAGGCATTCGTGTTGGGTTACACGTCAGAGTTCAAGGTACGACCACTGCATCAGAGGTATGTGAGTGTTACTACTGTGTAACTAGCTTTGTCTTCTGAATAGTGGATATCTTGGGTTTGACTGCCCCGGAGTGGTTTTTCTCTTAATTGTGTTTTCACTTCGTCAACAAAATATTTGTCTCATTTAAATTTCTCATTTAATATTTTGTTGCACACTATTCACACACACAGTTAATTAGAAGTCCAATAATTTTCACAACATAAAGACAACTGGAATAGATACAATGTTTCAATTTGAGTGTGTTTACCTATTTATGTAGATTTAAGCTTTCTTGAAGAACAACTTAGTAGATGCCATGCTAAAAATCATTCAAGAAAGAAAAGAGTTAGAGTAGATACCATGCCTAACTCGTTGCTTAGGAAAATTAATTGCTTTAGAAGAAGATACCATTTCCTTGTGGCTGGTAAACATTAAGCATCATGTTATGATTGTAGTATTGTGCATATTGTGAATCTTATATGAGTATGATTAGCGGTGGATATCGAAGCCCTTTCTTTTATTCCTATTACTTCAATTTAATATTTGAGTATGATTAGATGCTTGTGACATTGATATTGTCATATTAAGGCCCTTTTCATATTGGAGAAATAATCTCTGAATAATTACGGCGTCCCTCTTTCAGTAGCACACTTACAATATAGTGATTTTGTCAACAGAATGTAACTAACAAACTAACTAACTTCCATTTTGGCCATTCTGGGACAAAATTCACCTGACCTGTTAAAAATTCAATCCCAATCAAAAAATAAAAATACTCCCCCCTTTTTGTATCAAAAGGACAAAGGGTACGTAGAGTATTAAAAACCACAGATAAACAGTACTAATATTCTACAAAATAGGAATAAAAGTAAACTGTCGGAAAGAAGCCCAAATAATCAAGTTATAATTCAAAAGAACTGAGAAGAGGATAGAAAATCCTCAAGGCACCGAATCTCACTGGTCCTCTGGCATCAAGTGACGGAGAGTGTTCCGTTCATTGATCTGAATTTGAGCCACTTCGGCTTCTAGCTCCAGAAGCTGGGAATCCATAGACTGAAAATCTTCAATCACTTGTGTCTAGAAATCCTGAAACTAATCATCCACAGATTGAAATCCTCTAGTCAACTCGTTTGCAAGACGAATGAGAAGAATCACCACTGATCCTCTAACTGTTGCAGATCTGAAGAAGGATGCTATGGAAGGCTCTGCATGAGCTGGGGGAATAACCTCGTCTAAATCCTGAGATCTTTGGAATTTGTGCATATGACTTCAACATCAGTCTATTTTCCAAAGCATCCATCTGTCGGATACTGTGCTGGGAGCCATTGGATGACATATTCCAGAAAAAATTTTAAACAGAAATATTTCCAAACATACCACCACAAAGAAAGATTAGATCCTCTTAGTTTCAAAACAATTGTGGTATTATGACGGCTGTCAATTGGATGCCAAAAAAATACAAAAGCAAATATAGCAATCCAAATAGCACAGATATATTAATATCAACCCAACACATAGAATATGATTTTTATGCACAATATCTCAAGAAAAATATTCTAGTCAATAAATATTCCTTTATTTTAAAAAGCATAACAACTTAAAAGAACAAAAGAAAACAAAGCGAATATAATGGAATGAGAAGAGATGTCCAGAGATTGCCAAAATCTCGATAGAAATCCGCGAGAAAACAAACACAACATGTTAGTATTTTGGCCTTATTTTGTGTTTGGACAAAATCACTTAAGTGTAAAGATGCTGTAAACAGGGATTCCACTATTCAAAGTCCGCAAGTAAGAAGAATTCAAGTTCCCTGTCAGCCGTTCGGACGATCGAGCCATCCCGTCCGGACGACCATCTGTCATTGTTCCATCCGTCCGGACGACGTGCCATACTGTCCGGACTCCAGATAGACCAAGTATCATCCGTCCGGATAACGTGTCTCTCCGTCTAGACCCTCCACTGTGTCGAGAAGGTTCTATCCAGCTTGCATCCGTCCGGACGTTTCAGCAGCACGTCCGGACGCCTCTCAGTACTCGATCAGTTTCTGATTTCTTTCCAAGTTCCAAGAAAGGGAAGATCAATCAACCGTCCGGACGGCGCCTAGGTATATTTTGCCTGACGCTCATTTGAGCCCCCAGCCTATAAATAGAGGCCCCTGGGCATTGAGAACTGCAAGAATTCGGTATTGAATTCCACAAATGCTCAAAGACGTGATATTTCCTCTGAAGCTATCAAGTGTGTTGTTGTTGTGCTACAACTGAAGTCTATCTTAGAGGTTGGCTCTAAGATAAAGGATTCCATTGAAGACCCCTTCAGGTAGGAGAACCTGGTTGGGAAGTGCTCGTGTTGGGTTACACGTCAGAGATCAAGATACGACCACTGCATCGGGTATATGTGAGTGTTACTGTCTTGTATCTAGCTATGTCTTCTGAATAGTAGAATTCCTGGGTTTGGCTGCCCCGGAGTGGTTTTTCTCTTAATTGAGTTTCCACTTCGTCAACAAAAATCTGTGTGTCATTTATTTTCCGCTGTGCTTTAATTTTTATTGACACTTATGCACACACTTTATTTTTAGAAGTCAATTTCATTTTTCAATTAGTATCAGAGCTTGGTACACTTTGAGAAGATTAAATTCTTGAGTGTCATTTATTTTTGACTTCTATTTGCTACTATGTCTCAAACTCTTAATTCTGTTCCTACCTTCGATGGTACGAACTATGACTATTGGAAAGCTCGGATGCGATTCTTTTTAAAATCTATTGACTGTTGGAATATTGTTGAAACTAGTTGGAATAAACCAGAGGATACAACACTCGAAACAGTCTCTCTAAAAAATGCCCGACTTTCCAATGATAAAGCCCTCCATGCTCTATGCCAAGCACTTTCTCCATCTGAATTCGCCAAAATTTCAAACTGCGAATCAGC
The DNA here is from genome assembly GCF_958979055.1 of Alnus glutinosa. Classification (NCBI taxonomy): domain Eukaryota; kingdom Viridiplantae; phylum Streptophyta; class Magnoliopsida; order Fagales; family Betulaceae; genus Alnus; species Alnus glutinosa. The sequence goes on along the minus strand of NC_084897.1, from coordinate 8,887,640 downwards.
CAAAGAAGCATTGCAAATTTTGGAAACAACATATGAAGGCACAAAACTTGTAAAATCTGCCAAACTTCAAATGTTGATTTCAAAATTTGAGGAAATTAAGATGTTAGAGGAAGAGACATTCGGAGAGTTTTACTCCAAAATGAGTGACTTGAGGAACTCCATGGTGAGTCTTGGGAAACCTATCTCGGATGTAAAACTCATCCGAAAAATTCTCAGATCTTTGCCTGAGCGTTTCAGGATCAAGGTAATGACTATTGAGGAAAGCAAGGATCTTGAAGATTGAAGAGCTGGTAGGATCTCTTCAAACATATGAGCTGTCTCTGCTCCCGGTCAAGAAGTTAAAGACCATTACCCTAAAGGCTTCCAAGAAGAAGGTAGAAGCCTCATCTGAAGAAGATTCTGAGAATGAAGAAAAGGCTGTGGCTATGTTAGCCAAAAATTTCAGAAGATTGATGAAAGATGATCGGTTCTAGAAGAAGTTTTCTGAAAAAGCAAAGAAACCTCTCAGAGAAGCTGAACTAGAGGAAGAAGAGAAGAAAGATCCCAGAGGGCCCCGATGTTTTGAATGCTCAGGCTATGGGCATATCCGGGCCGATTGCGGGAATCTTAAGAAGGGAAAGGGGAAGGCTTACAATGTGACTCTTAGTGATGAGTCAGAAGAAGATGCTCTAGAGTCTGACAAATTTCTGGCCTTTGTAGCCCCATATATTGAAGAAGAAGACTCGTATTACTCGGAGCATAGTGATAATGAGGTGGAGCTCAAGGAGGCCTACAAGATACTCTACAAAGAGTATGAGAAGCTGAGGGAATGCCGAAAGCAGCACCTTAATGATCTAAACAGTTTGCAGACTGATAAGAGTTCATTGCTGCTCAAGATACAAGAGCTCGAGGAAAAGCTACTAGAGACACAGCTCTAGCTAGAGAGAGTCACTGATGAGAAGTTGACTCGTATGTTGTCTATCCAGAAGAGCCCAAATGACAAGACTGGTCTCGGGTATGTAGCTTCCTCTTTTGATGTTCATTCTTCCTCAAAGACTGTGTTTGTGAAACCTACAGTCCCAGAGCTTCCTCCCACTGCTGAATATAAACAGAAGGAAAATGTCAATGATGATGTTCCAGGCACTCAGGAGCCTCATTCCATCAGAAGACCTCCTATTTGCCATCATTGCGGTCTTAGTGGGCATGTTCGGCCTCAGTGCTCCCTCTTGAAAGCACAAAAGGCCAGAGTCAAGAAAGAAGTGCCCAGACAAGTTCATTATGGCACTAGATCTGCAGCTCAGCATCAGACTCCATGGCATCAGGCACCTCACCAAGCACCAAGGATTCAGTATCAAGCCCCTTGGTCTCATCAGCGGCCTCAGCAGCGGTTTGTACCAGCCTATCACAAGGGCACCTACAAGAACAAACCCAAGTAGTTTAGAAGGCCTCAAGAAGAGCAACATTACAGTGAGCCTCCCATCTGGATGCAGAACATGATGGAGTGGATGATGTAGTCCTGCCAGCAACCACCCACTGGAAGGCAGGCTTGGGTTGAGAAGGATAGTTACCCCATGAGGGGGAACCGACGCATCTAGCAGGATCGAGTGTTCATGCCTAGGATTTGGTTCCTAATCCTATGGCATCAGGTTTGATTGCTTATTTTACTTGACATATTGTTATATGCAATCTAGGAACCAGTTGTGTTTGCCCCCTATGTTTCTTGAGAAAACTATGCAGGTATTATTATTTTTGGGGAAGACAGAAAAAGTAGGTCGAGCGACTGTTTTTTTGTAGTGGCATCATTGAGCGTACACAAGTTTGATCATGCCTTAGCATATGATGTCTTTTCCATATTGCTTGTTGTTTCTTTTTGTTTAATAAAAAAAAAAAAAATTGGGGAGAATTTGCAGGATTTTTTTCTCTTGGCCTATTAGACAGTGTATGTATTTTCACCTGATATCTCAATTCTGTAAGCATTAATCTACTGTGCTTAGATGTAATTGAAAGTTTATGACTATATTGGCCAAATGTTTTTTCCTGTTTATGCAAAAGTAGGATAGCTTCTTTCCTCATGCGATGAAAAAGTGCACTATCCCGGGCTCCCCTAGAGGTACATCTTCCCTTCTTTGACTTTTTGCTTTTGGAAATTTTGGATAAGAGAAGAGGTCCTTGATAAGATAGCCAAATTGACAATATGCTAGTTGAACCTAACACCTATAAACTCTGGCACTCCCCACAGTTTGTAGTACCATAAGTTTCGAGCAGTAATTCATAAAAAGTTATGTGCTTTAAATTGTTTAATCATTGCTTATGTGCTTAAATTTACCTTGCCCTCTATGAGCAAGTAAAAATTTTACCTTGTCCTATATGGTACAAGCGAAACAAAATATGTGCTGTATCTTAGGGGGAGTGTATCAGATGAGGGTGACTAGGCCCTAGCAAGTTATAAGGTTTGACTTTTGGCTAATCTGTCGCTGATTTTCTCTCGTGTCTAGAAAATCTAGTTGCTCTTTGTCATGTCTTGGAAAGTCATACCTTGTGGGAAAAGAGTCTCCACACACACACACGCATTGCTTGAGTTGAGTTGCCTATTTGAATTTTCTGTGATCAGGAAAAATTATTTGTGCTAATTGAAATCTCAACTTTCTTTTATATCTCTGTTTAGTTTTGAGATGTTCTTTGATTGTGTTATCAGTTGATTATACATGTGTGTTCCAACACTAACTTGAGAAAATTTGATCTCTGTGAAATTTTCCTCAGTTTTTCTGGTGTTTTAGTGTGGAGCGTCCGGACGGTCTCCATTGACGTCCGGACGGTAATGGAGCCCAATTGTTCGGATGGTACCTGGTTGAGTCCGGACGCGCGCGACCTGTCCGAATGTTCCCAATGAAATATGCGTTCGGATGACGTTAATGCTCCCGGACGGGAACCCCACAGTGGCTATAAATTCCCCTGCTCGCCGCATTCTCTCTATATACCCCACACAATCTCACTTTTGGCTGTTTGTGAGTTTTCCTTCTTGTGAGTATTTGGCATTTTTGCATATTCCTCTCATTTTCCAGGTATTTTTCTCATCTTTTTCTCTTCAGTTTGTTTTAAACTGTTAGAATGTTATTTTTTTTGGAATATGAGATGTATATATCTGCCATGTTGAAATTTCTTGTGATATTACTCTGTCTTTATTTTTACACAAGTCCTTTTATTGTTGTTATTCTGCCAAATTTTTGTTATCCTAACAAGAATATTTTTGGAATATCCTTTTTGCAAAATTCTTGTTGGATCTTTTGTAGAATCATGTCTGCAGGCAGTCCACCCTGAAGGGTCCGTCAGAGGCTTGTGGAAGATAGGGCTGCAATTCAGGCCAAGATTATGGACCGCACTGTCATTGCTGAGCGGAACGTCCTTCGGGCTGACATCATGGTGCCATCGCTGGACAACATTCTTGCCATTATCCAGATGTTCAATTGGGGATATCTCCACAGTTGTGCTTGTGTGGTGTACACCAGACTGGTCAAGCTGTTCTACGCCAACCTGGAAGTGGTGCAGAACGATGATCACGGAGTGGTGCTTCAGTCCTCCGTTGCAGGCCATCTCATCACTGTTGATCCTCAGGTCATCAGTCACATCATCCGAGTCCCAGTGCTCGAGATTTCGACCAGCCCATACAATGAGGTGGTGCTTCCTCCATCCCTGGATGATCTCAGGGAATTCTTCCATGCCATTCCCCAAGGCGAGGAGCGCTCTATTGCCATCAGGATTGGTGCCCTGTCTTCCTCCCACCGCATGCTGGCCAAGATCATTCAGCAGAACATCTGGCCTGTTGCTCGGCGCAGTGATCTGATCCTGAAACGGGCTCAGTTTGTCTATGCAGTCCACCTTCGCTTGCCTTTCTGCCTATGCAAGCATATTTTGGGTGTTATGTTAGATGCCCGTGATGAGGGAAATGCTGGTCTTCCGTTTGGCTGCCTGCTTACTCAGATTATTCTTCAGTCGAGAGTCAATGTCAATGGCGAACCGAAGATGAAAATCCAGCAGCCAATCAGCAAGCAGACATTGATGAAGTCCAATGCGCAGCTACAGAGAGATGACTTCGATGATGAGGTGCCCGCACCTGCTGCTATGCCAGTCGGCTTTCCGGATATGGCTTCATCCTCACAGACTGTTCTGCCATCTGAGCCGGAGGTCAACTATGCTTAGATTATGGAGGCTCTTGCTGCTTTTCGGGGGGGGGGGGGGATGAGCAATATGCAGGTGTCTATGTCCACCATGCAGCAGTCCATCACTTCCATGCAGCTAGAGGTGCACTCCATCAACAAGCGTGTGGAGCAGAACCAGCTGGACCTCAAGGAGTGCCTGAAGTATCATCATCCCAACAGCAGTGATGATGAGGCTGATGTAGACGGGACTTTACCTCTACCTGAGGATGTTTGATTCCCTCTTGTTTTTTGTTATTTTGGAACATTTTATTACTTTTCTGTTGTTATAACACTTGGATTTATATTACTCTGTTTCCCGGGTCCTTCTGAGACTGTTAGGGGGAGTAATTTTTATTTCAGTTGGTTATTTTATTACTCTGTTTTACCCTTTGTCCCTTTGTGACAAAAAGGGGGAGTAATTTTTATTTTGGACCGGGAATATATTTCCAAACCGGTCAAGTGATTTTTGTCCCAGAATGGCCAAAGGGGGAGTTTGTTAGTATTTTGGCCTCATTCTGTGTTTGGACAAAATCACTTAAGTGTAAAGATGCTGTAAACATGGATTCCACTATTCAGAGTCTGCAAGTCAGAAGAATTCAAGTTCCCTGTCAGCCGTCCGGACGATCGAGCCATCCTGTTCGGACGACCATCTGTCACTGTTCCATCCTTCCGGACTCCAGACAGACCAAGCATCATCCGTCCGGACGACGTGTCTCTTTGTCAGGACCCTCCACTGTGTCGAGAAGGTTCTATCCAGCTTGCATCCGTCCGGACGTTTCAGCAGCACGTCCGGACGCCTCCCAATACTCGATCAGTTTCTGATTTCTTTCCAAGTTCCAAGAAAGGGAAGAGATCAATCAACCGTCCGGACGATGTGGTATCCCGTCCGGACGCACGTCTCCTTAAGGCAAGAATCGCAATTCAAATATCACCGTCCGGACGTCTGACAGCTGTGGTCCGGACGCGCGTTCATCAAAGAATGAAATTGCCGATTCTACTTCAACCATCCGGACGACTGCCTGTCATGGTCCGGACGCGCGCATTGCAGATATGGAAATTGCGTGTTGAAGAATAGCCATCCGGACGCTCATCCCCCATGGTCCAGACGCGCGAAGCCTTATAAGGAAATTACTTGCAGCAGATGTGCGACCGTCCGGACGAGGCTCTTAAATAGGAAAGATTTGCTCGCGAAATTTTCGGAAAATCTTGTCGTACAGTTGTCCGTCTGAACGGCGCCCAGGTGTATTTTGCCTGACGCTCATTTGAGCCCCCAGCTTATAAATAGAGGCCCCTGGGCATTGAGAACTGCAAGAACTTGGTATTGAATTCCACAATTGCTCAGAGACGTGATATTTCCTCTGAAGCCCTATCAAGTGTGCTGTTGCTGTGCTACAACTGAAGTCTATCTTAGAAGTCGGCTCTAAGATAAAAGATTCCATTGAAGACCCCTTCAGGTAGGAGAACCTGGTTGGGAAGCGTTCGTGTTGGGTTACACGTCAGAGATCAAGATACGACCACTGCATCGGGTATATGTGAGTGTTACTGTCTTGTATCTAGCTATGTCTTCTAAATAATGGAATTCCTGGGTTTGGCTGCCCCAGAGTGGTTTTTCTCTTAATTGAGTTTCCACTTCATCAACAAAAATCTGTGTGTCATTTATTTTACGCTGTTCTTTAATTTTTGTTGACACTTATGCACACACTTTATTTTTAGAAGTCAATTTCGTTTTTCACAACATGACATGAGAAATCAAGAAAAAATGCAGTGGTGTGCGGCTGGCCGAGAAAGTAATGGGCTTGTGTCCGGACGTGTTACTCACTTGTTCAGATGGCACACTACCAGATCATCGATCGACAGAGCTGTACACGTCCAGACCAAAGAATAGGTCCGTCCGGATGTTTCACACTAGAAGCTGAAATTAGAGGAAAATTTGCAGAAAAATAATTTTTCCTAAAGTTAGCTTCAGAACACGCATATATAAATAACAGATAAGACAGTCAAATAACAATTCAAAAATATGCAAAGATATAATTGAGAGTTAAGTATTCAATAAGCACAAATTTCCCTGTAGATTTTTTTTTTAAATAGATGACTTAACTCATTCTATGCGTGTGTGTGTGTGAAAGCTTTCTCAATAAGATATGATGTTTGTTGATATGATTTAGAACAGCTGAATTTTTTAAACAAGAGAGAAATTTTCAATGTTAGATGAGTCAAAAGTCAAACCTTATCTTACTAGGGCCTAGTCACCCTCATCTGATAAACTCCCCCTAAGAATCAACATTTTTTTTTCTTTTACTTAGTCCATTAGTGACCGTCTATTTCCAGAATGAATTGGTAATTGATTGTTTCTATAAGGACAAGTTCAATAATATATTTCAAGCACATTCAACAGTAGATCTTTTGAATCCAGATTTTTTGATTTTTTTAATGCTTTATTTATTGCTTACGCTGCAATCTAGAGAGAATGCCTGAATTTATAGGTTCTAGGTTCAACTAGAGAGTTGGTCGATTTGACAATCTTAGTAAAAAAAATGCCTCTCATCAAAATTTCTAGATGCTAAAAATCAGATAGAAAAAAAAAAAATGTACCTTAGGGGAGCTTTGGATAATGCATAATTTTTTTCATCACATGAGAAAAGCAACTATCTCGCATTAAGATGCAACAATAAAACTTAGCAAATATCATGCATTAACTCTCAATCATATATGCTAATAAGACAAAAAAAAAATAACAAAAACATGCTATCAGGGAAAAAGATAAAATCTAATTCTAGCATGTGAGGTAAGAGCAAACCGGTCCTCATAGAGAGGTTTGAAATTACCAAAACAGAAAAATAGGGTTGTGCAAATATCTACCTAAATAAATAGGCAAATACTTGTACGTTTTACTCGCAAGTGCACAAGATAAAAAAGATAGTATAGTAGGCAAATACGAGATCATTCCCACGAGGATTAGTAAATTATGCTTAAAAAGATATTCCTAAAAGAGATATGTTTAATAAGACGGGATAAAAGATTGAATTAAAAAGCTTAATAAGAAAAGGTAGGGCTTTAATATCCATCGCTAATCATACTTAAATAAGATTTGCAATATGCACAATACTACAATCATAACATGATGCTTAATGTTTACCAGCCACAAGGGAATGATATCTTCTCCTAAAGCTATTGATTTCCCTAAGCAACGAGTTAGGAATGGTATCTACTCTAACTCTTTTCTTCCTTGAAGGATTTAGTATGGTATCTACTAAGTTGTTCTTCAAGGAAGCATAAATCTACGGAAATCGGTAAACACACTCAGATTGGAATATGGTATCTATTCCAGTTGTCTTTATGTTGATTAATCCAAGAACCTGTGCTGGGGTTCTTTCATTACTCTATTATGCCCAGGACTCGGTCATCCAAATTGACATAAATAACAAATCTATACCACATGCATATGATGGCCAAACATAAACATGCGAGGAATTCAAGAAACTAGAATTAATCAAGTTAAGCATCAATATATAAATTGTAGCAAAGCAAATTGAAAAACTTAAGGAGGCATGATTAGGGCTACAATCGAGCCCTAACTAAAGTATTAGTTACAACTAACATAAACTAAAGTTATATACATACAAAAATAAATAAAGGAAGAAAGAAAATAAAAACTAGAAAGAACCTCCTTCTTGATGTAGCCTTTGATTCTTCCTCAAAGCTTGAGTGTATTTTTCTTCAAAGGTTAGATGCCTATTTATAGGGATTAGAGAAGCTCAGAAGCTCTAGAAATCATAGACCAATTATAAATAGATCTTCTAGTCCAAATAGAATAATTACAAGTTGAAAATTATTGGACTTCTAATTAACTGTGTGTGTGAACAGTGTGTAACAAAATATTAAATGCAGAATTAAAGGAGACAAATATTTTGTTGACGAAGTAGAAACTCAATTAAGAGAAAAACCACTTCGGGGCAGCCAAACCCAGGATATCCACTATTCAGAAGACAAAGCTAGTTACAAAGCAGTAGCACTCACATACCCTTGATGCAGTGGTCGTACCTTGAACTCTAACGTGTAACCCAACACGCATGCCTCCCAACCAGGTCTCCTACCTAAAGGGGTCTTTAATGGAATCCTTTACCTTAGGGCCAACCCCTAAGATAGACTTCAAGTTAAGCGCAGCAACAGCACACACAGCAACGGCTTCAGAGAGATCAACTTAGCACAATAACCTCACAATATAGCTCTCTAAGAACTAATGGAATTCAATACCGAATTCTTACTGTTCTCAAGCCTAGGGGCCTCTATTTATTGGCTGACAGTTCAAATGAGCGTTTGGCTTGATAAAAATGGGCACCGTCCTGACGGTGGTCATAGGCCGTCCGGGCAGACAACTGTGCGACGGAAATTTTGAAAATTTCGCTGAAGATCTTTCCTGTTTGAGAGCCGCGTCCAGACGGTGGTGCACTGTCATCCGGACGGTCGCACGTCGGCTGCAAGTAATTTCCATATAAAGGCTTCGCGCATTCGGACCAAGAGGATGGTCGTCCGGACAGTTGATGAGATGCATGCAATTTCCATATCTGATGCTAGCGCGTCCGAACCATGCTGACTGGCGTCCGGACATCTGGATTTGAATTGCAATACTTGCCTTACGGAAGAGCGCGTTCGGACGGGATTCCAAGTCGTCCGAACGGTTGCAGAAATCTTACCATATCTGTGTTTGGAAAGAAATCCTGAAGCTAGATCGAACACTGAGAGTCGTCCGGACGGGCTGCTGAATCGTCCGGACGGATGCAAGCTGGAGCAGTTCGAAGCTTCTCGACACAGAGGAAGGTCCGGATGGGAATCCACGTCGTCCGGACGGATGACGCTTTAGCTTGATGTGCGTCCGGACGGTGTGACACGTCGTCCGACCGGCTAATGCAATGGGCAGCTGGGCGTCCGGACGGTATGACACGTCGTCCGTACGGCTAGCAGGGAACCGAATTTTCTGACTTGCAAACTGTGCAGAATCTTCTGGAAACACTTATGAATAGCGGAATCCCTGTTAAAAAGCATTATTACAATGAAATGATTTTGTCCAACAGAATGTGGCCAATTACAAATCAACACAAGTCTTTTCTTTTTCTGAAATTTCCATCCACGTAAGAAAAGGATTCCAAAATTCGTACAGATTTGCGGTCTTTTATTATGGGGCGATTTTGGCATGGTAAAATTCTGAATTAGGAAAAACCTATTTCTAACATATTTGTTTCATGTTTTATTAGGTTTCTAACGCCCCTAGTTTTGTTGCAACCCAATACTTGAACCGAAAGTTATGATTAAATTACTGAGACATGGTCATTATAGATTCTTTCCAAAAATAACGAATTTTTGTCGACTCCTCTTTCCTTAAATTCAAAATTGATTGGAATTTAATCTATCCAAAAGTGAGTTTGCTGACTTCGTTATAATCTTGGGATTTGATGGATTTTGTTCCAAAACCTGTAAAATACAAGAAAACACAAAAACAACACAAAACATCAAACTATAACAAAACTAAGAGCTTAACATATGTAAATTCAGGGGCTTGAATGTGTAACATTCAACACTTATCACACCCCCAAACTTACATATTGCTAGTCCCTTAGCAATGCAAAACTGAAAATAAAAGGAAAACTAAAACAATAACTACTCTACCTCCTCTGTTGCGGGAAATACGATTGCATTTAGCATATGCAATAAGCCTTTTAAACCCTTAGGACTCTCTAGTGGACAAGTGAAGTCTCATGAGGGTTTGCCATGAATGATACCCACAAACATTATACAAAAATTCATGTTTATTCTAAAGAGTTAAGTGTCACCAAAATTATGATTCTCATTCATTAGCAAGCTTAAAAAGATAAACTCCATCTTCAATATAAAATAGAATTCCAAAGTTTAACCACTTACAAACGACAAGCTGAGGCATCACAAGTTCAATTCAGTGTAAGGTGAACTAACACATAATCATGAGGCTTCAAATTAATTCTAATATGCAATGACTCAATATCTCAAAATTCACTGGGATCCCCATCAAATTGAATGACGAAGGCATAATAGCAAGAGCTTTATTCTATTATATATATATATATATATTTTGGGTCAGACTGTGCAATGCTTAGTTCTCTTAAGCTTTCTAATCGACCCATGTAACGAGTGTTAGGCTAATGCTCCCAAACTAGATGGCTTTAAGGCACTAGGTGTGGAAACAGCCCTAAGAGCTTACTAATTCAAGTAAAAAAGGCTACAGAACTAAACTAGTCATGACTTTAACCAATTTGAACTTCTCACTTTTTGACGTGAACATTCAATGCTTAATGAGGCAAGAAGTCCAGTTACTAAGTGAAAGCTTCAAAAATAGTTTTTCTTTTCTTGTTCTTTTTCTTTTTATTATTATTATTATTATTATTATTATTATAAATATGCCAAAGTATCCATCCAACAAGTCACCCAGCTTCACTTAAGACATTGAAAAATACACAATCAGGTTCATATATCATACCTCAGAAATTATATGCTAATGTGCTTGTGATAATTTAGATTGACACAAATGAATCCTTAGATGCCAAAAGTAAGTAGTAGGACTTTAGAATCAATTTCAAATGATCATGTATTCAACAATCTAAGCTCACCAATGAAATTCAAATCACAATTTTTAGATCAACCAAAGTCTTAAAAATAACATGAACATCCAATTCAATTATCACTTTATTTATTTATTTTTTTTATTTTAAACAAAAAGTGGGAAAAGTGTGTGTGTGTCCCATACCCCTGAACTTAAATTACACATTGTCCTCAATGTGTAGATAGAATGGAAAGATCATACCCTGGAGATGAGAAAATTGGTTGGACTAGGTATGGCTCCTAGCATACCCCCAAACTTGAATGCAAAAACACTTGTCTCTGAAAAGCAAATCTAGAAAAACAAAACCAAGGAAAGGAAAACTAAAAAATAAAAAAATAATAGAAACTAAAATTAACCAAAATAAAATGAACTATAATTAAAAACAAAACCAGAATTCTTTAAAGGATATGGATTTTCAGTGCATGCAGTAGCCTTAGTACCACTAATTTGGGCAGATGTGCTTAAGCTCCTGGACTGCTCGAGCGCTGTTGGTAGTAGCTTTTGAGTTTAAATTTGAAACATCAATCTTTTCTTCTCTTAGACCATAGAGAATGGATTCTACCTACAAAAGGTAGTTCCTAATGTTCACAGATCGGGGTACATCACTCTGAGAATTCTCAAACAGTTTCTCATCCGGAAGGGAATCATGAACTAGAATACTATGTGGAGAATACTTAGAGAGTTTTTCTACTTTGATGACCTCAGTTTGCTCGTCTAATAGCAGTAACTGACTATTCTCATGGCCTCTTGGTAATTCGGGAATAGAAGTTGAAGTTGAAGAAGCCTCAGTGCTCACTTCCTTGCCTTTTTCCCGATGTAGATCATTTTGACCTCAATTTGCTCCTCTTTCCCCTCTTCCTTATGATTTTCGACCACTTCTTCACCCCTCAATGTTGTGATAGCTTGCTCATGATAGGAAGAACTCCAATCCTCCACGTAATATCTACTAGGATTAGCCGCCAACTGACTTTGAAGCTCTCTTTCTCTTTTGATGTGGTTGATGATTTGTTCACAGTGAGCTTCCATTGGGAATTCGCCCATTTTTCTCTCACTTAACTCTTTGTCCAACTGCCTCACTTGTGTTTCCAATCTTTGAATAGCTTGACTTGTCTGAGCATTGGTCTGTTGTTGCTCAGTCAAAAATTCGAGTAGAGCATTTCAAGGTCATTCTTCTTTGGCTTTAGATTCGGTTGGACCGCTTGTGGTGGAGCTTGATAGTTATTTCCCTGTTGGAAATTTCTTTGTTGCCCTTGAGGATTTTGTACATTCTGAGTGTTACTCCATGAAAAATTGGGGTGGGTTCACCACCCTGTATTGTAGGTGTTGGAGTATAAATTGTTCTTTGGAGGATAATTATTCAGTCTTAGTGGTGTGGTCAGAATGAGAATATATGGCACATACCTCCACTTGAGCAATCTGTTGAATGGGAGAGATGTTATGAGTAGTCATGACTTTCACTAGCATATCCAGTTTTCTCTCCAAGGTAGCCATCTGAGTTTGAACTCCATTATTGCCATTCACTTTATAGACGCATTTTCTTTTGAGTCCTTGCCTCCCTCGGGATGAGAATTGTTGGGAGTTTTCGCTTAAAGTCTCAAACAGGTTCTTTTGTCTCCTCGCTATTCTTTTCCATTAGTACACCTCCACAAGTTGAATCTACAAGACTTTTGTTAGAATCATTTAAACCTTCATAGAAAGCTTGTACCTGATCGTCCTGAGATAGATTGTGATGTGGGCATTTTAGATGTAGCTCCTTGAAGTGCTCCCACACCTCAAAGAATAGGTCTCCATCTTTTTGTTGGAAGGTTTGAATCTCCCTCCTCAATTGCCTAGTCCGTTGGGTTGGAAAGAACTTTTTCAAGAACTTTGTGGTCAACTCCCAATTGTGAATAGACCCTGCAGCCAAAGAATTCAACCATAATTTAGCATTATCTTTCAAGGAAAAAAGGAAGAGAATTGACTTGATTCCTTCCGCATTTAAGCCATGGACGTTTTGAGTTTTGCAAAGATCAAAGAAGTCCCGAATGTGTAGATATGGATCCTCTGTAGGTGTGACTCTATAGTGTGGAACCATATTGAGCAACGGAGACAAATCAAAATTGCTTTGCACATTTGGTTGAAAAGCAATGCAAGAGGGCTGTGATAAGTGCTGAATGTTACACATTCAAGCCCCTTAATTTACATATGTTAAGCTCTTTGTTTTGTTATAGTTTGATGTTTTGTGTTGTTTTTGTGTTTTCTTGTATTTTACAGGTTTTGTTAGTAAATCCATCAAATTCCAAGATTATAACGAAGTCGGCAAACTCACTTTTGGATAGATTCAACTCCAAATCAATTTTGAATTTAAGGAAAGAGAAATCGGCAAATATTCGTTATTTTTGGAAAGAATCCAAAATGAACATGTCTCAGTAATTTAATCATAACTTTCGGCTCAAGTATCAGATTGCAACAAAATTTTTTTTTTTCAGAAAGCTAATAAGAAATTCAACAATTATGTCAGAAATATGATTTTTCTAATTCTGATGTTTACCATGCCAAAATTGCCCCGCAATAAAAGACCGCAAATCTGTACGAATTTTGGAATCCTTTTCCTACTTGGATAGAAATTTCAGAAAAGGAAAAGACTTGTAATTATTCTATTTGGACTAGAAGACCTACTTAGAATTGTAATAGGAATTCTAGAGCTTCTCTAATCCCTATAAATAGGCCTCTAGCCTTTGAAGAAAAGACACACAAGCTTTGAGGAAGAATCAAAGGCTACATCAAGAAGGAGGTTCTTTTTAGTTTTTATTTTCTTTCTTCCTTTATTTATTTTCTGTATGTATATAATTTTAGTTTATATTAATTGTAACTAACACTTTAGTTAGGGCTCGATTGAAGCCCTAATCATGTCTCTTTAAGTTTTTCAATTTGCTTTGCTACAATTTATATATTGATGCTTAACTTGATTAATTCTAGTTTCTTGAATTCCTCGCATGTTTATGTTTGGCCATCATATGCATGTGGTATGGATTTGTTGTTTATGTCAATTTGGATAACCGAGTCCTGGGCATAATAGAGTAACAAAAGAACCTCGACACAGGTTCTTGGATTAATCAACATAAAGACAACTGGAATAGATACAATATTCCAATCTGAGTGTGTTTACCGATTTCCATAGATTTATGCTTCCTTGAAGAACAACTTAGTAGATACCATGCTAAATCCTTCAAGGAAGAAAAGAGTTAGAGTAGATATCATGCCTAATTTGTTGCTTAGGGAAATCAATAGCTTTAGGAGAAGATACCATTCCCTTGTGGCTGGTAAACATTAAGCATCATGTTATGATTGTAGTACTATGCATATTGCGAATCTTATTTGAGTATGATTAGCGGTGGATATTGAAGCCCTACCTTTTCTTCTTATTATTTTTAATTCAATCTTTTATCCCGTCTTATTAAATTTATTTCTTTTAGGAATATCTTTTTAAACATAATTTACCAATCCTCGTGGGAATGATCTCGTATTTGCCTACTATACTATCTTTCTAATCTTGTGCACTTGCGAGTAAAACGTACAAGTATTTGCCTATTTATTTAGGTAGATATTTGCACAATAGGCTGATTTGGATTTTGTGGTATGAAGGAACTCTTCATCGGCTTCCGCTCGGGTGGATTCTCTACACGTACTCCTGCCATGTCTTCCTCAACTTTGAATATGTTTTCTATTTCTGAGGTGTCTTTACACTGTCAAATAGTGCATTTGATCTCTGGATCATATGTAATGATGTCTAAATTCTAAGATCGACGACCCACTGCGCTTGATCCTAGTTGCGCTCGAGTGTATATGAATTGTGCACTCGATCACAAGACCAGAATCTAAAATTTGCAGAAAAGACTAAGAAACAGAAGAGAATAATTTTTTATTTTTTATTTGATGAACAGAAACAGAAATAACTAAAATAAAGGAAAATTTTAAAAACATAATTTAACACAATCCCCGACAATGGCACCAAAAGCTTGCTGTGCAAATATCTACTTAAATAAATAGCCAAATACTTGTACGTTTTACTCGCAAGTGCACAAGATCAGAAAGATAGTATAGTAGGCAAATACGAGATCATTCCCACGAGGATTGGTAAATTATGCTTAAAAATATATTCCTAAAAGAGATATGTTTAATAAGACGTGATAAAAGATTGAATTAAAAATAATAAGAAGAAAAGGTAGGGCTTCAATATCCATCGCTAATCATACTCAAATAAGATTCATAATATGCACAATACTACAATTATAACATGATGCTTAATGTTTACCAGCCACAAGGGAATGGTATCTTCTCCTAAAGCTATTGATTTTCCTAAGCAACGAGTTAGGCATGGTATCTACTCTAACTCATTTCTTCCTTGAAGGATTTAGCATGGTATCTACTAACTTGTTCTTCAGGGAAGCATAAATCTATGAAAATTGGTAAACACACTCAGATTGTGTTGGTATAGTTTCCGGTATGATGTGAATCTGCACGTTCTTCTGGTGTTCTTCACGCTTCTTAATAATTCTGCAAAACAACAAAAACTAAGGGACCCTTCCGGGGGTCCTCTTCGATGCCTAAATTAGCTTCTGTAAGAAAATAATGCTCTATGCATAAAAATTGAGTCTTAGTTTATACCTGGGGTATGGGCCTATTTATAGGCAAAGAGGCGGAGTCAAACCTGGATTAGGACTCCTGCTCCTTGTGGATCTAGAACTGCCGTTAGAGTTCTAATTGGACTCTGACCCTTTATTAGAATTCTAATATGATATCTTTATTAGACTTCTGATCTGATCATTCTTCTTATTCGATTGGACCATGAGTCCTATCCCAATTCTACTAGGGATATGACTGATTTCTCTAGAGTAGTTGCTAAATGTCTATCTCCTTATTGGATCGGGTTGAGTGAAACTTATCCCCAATAGTTACCCCCCAATTCCCTTATCCGAAGCTTGCTTGAATATCGGGAATTTTATGTCTAAGGAAACCCGAGCTTTGTCTCCTTCTGAAAACCTACTAATCTGCAAAACCTGAGGGTTAAATCTTACCCCCCATTACCTTCTTGTTTTTCCTTAGGGTTTTCTCCCTGTCTCTTGGAATGGCTAACTCCTGAAAAACCTGCAAAAATCGAGGGTTAAATCCGACCCCCCTTTCTTCTTGCTCTCGGCTAGGACTGATCCGAGACTCTTAGCTAGAACTGATCCGAGAGTTTTCTTCTTTCTCTCGGCTAGGACTGATCCGAGAGGTTTCTTCTTTCTCTCGGCTAGGACTGATCTGAGAGCTTTCTTCTTTCTCTAGGCTAGGATTGATCCGAGAGCTTTCTTCTTTCTCTCTGCTAGAACTGATCCGAGAGTTTTCTTCTTTCTCTCAGCTAGGACTGATCCGAGAGGTTTTTCCTTGCTCTCGGCTAGGACTGATCTGAGAGGCTTTCTTCTTGCTCTCGGCTAGGACTGATCCGAGAGGCTTTTGCCTACAAAATAAGCGACATCAACGGGTTCCCGGTCCCTAGATCGGGAACACTCCGATGCTTAAGTCAGCTCTATTCTTTTATTCTGAAAATACTTATTCCCAAAATCTGGGGAATTTTCTGTCTTTTATTATAACATGTCTGAGTTAAAAATAAAAGTCTAGTTCTTTTCAAACATAAATGCTAAAAATAAAAGTCTAGCCTGAAATTTCCGAGAGTCCTTTCTACCTGATCACGGGTAGATTCTGTTGTTGCCTCGGCTATCTATGTCATGGGCTTCTACTTCTTCAGTCCTCTCTTCTTTCTATGTCATCTCGAGGATCATTCTCCTGATCCCTTTCATTTGGCTGATGACGGTCTCGGGGATAGTAATCCCGTGGCTGCTGATCTTGGGGCTGATAGTCCTGATGATTCCGAGGCCTGTTATTTCCTAGCTGGTTCCGTTGCTCTCCCAAGAACCGAACTAGCTTGCCATTCTTTATAAATTCTTCTATTGACAACCTTAGGGTTACGCACCCCTCGGTGTAATGCCCTCCTTGTTTATGAAAATCACAATACTTGCTTGCATTCCTGTAAGGAGGATTACCTGGTATCTTTTGTGGTTCCCGAAACGCCGGATCTCTTTTGATCTCCATAAGGACTTCTGATATCTCGGCATTGAGAGGTGTAAAATTGTAATCTTTGAACTTCTTTACCTGCCTCTGCTTTTCCCCATTAGCTTTCCTGAATTCTTTCCTTTTCTTTTCTGGGGCTGTCTCTCGAGGTAGCCTAGAACTAGCCATAGACTTCAGCGTCTCTTCCTGATTGATGAATTCTTCTACCTTATCCATGAGGTCCTGCAAGGTACTCGGTTGGTCTGGCTTCCGAAACGTGTGTTCATCACCATGCTTGATCTTCTTTTTCTTTTATGAGGAATGAATAATTGTTTCCCACAGACGGCGCCAAACTGTTGGTACAATTTCCGGTATGATGTGAATCTGCACGTTCTCTGGTGTTCTTCACGCTTCTTAATAATTCTGCAAAACAACAAAAACTAAGGGACCCTTCCGGGGGTCCTCTCCGATGCCTAAATTAGCTTCTATAAGAAAATAATGCTCTATGCATAAAAATTGAGTCTTAGTTTATACCTGGGGTATGGGCCTATTTATAGGCAAAGAGGCGGAGTCAAACCTGGATTAGGACTCCTGCTCCTTGTGGATCTAGAACTGCCGTCAGAATTCTAATTGGACTCTGACCCTTTATTAGAATTCTAATATGATATCTTTATTAGACTTCTGATCTGATCATTCTGCTTATTCGATTGGACCATGAGTCCTATCCCAATTCTACCAGGGATATGACTGATTTCTCTAGAGTAGTTGCTAAATGTCTATCTCCTTATTGGATCGGGTTGAGTGAAACTTATCCCCAACAGATCAGAAGTATTTATCCAGCTGTCTTTATGTTGATTAATCCAAGAACCTGTGTCGGGGTTCTTTCGTTACTCTATTATGCCCAGGACTCGGTCATCCAAATTGACATAAATAACAAATCCATACCACATGCATATGATGGCCAAACATAAACATGCGAGGAATTTAAGAAACTAGAATTAATCAAGTTAAGCATCAATATATAAATTGTAGCAAAGCAAATTGAAAAACTTAAAGAGACATGATTAGGGCTTCAATCGAGCCCTAACTAAAGTATTAGTTACAACTAATATAAACTAAAATGATATACATACAGAAAATAAATAAAGGAAGAAAGAAAATAATAACTAGAAAGAACCTCCTTCTTGATGTAGCCTTTGATTCTTCCTCAAAGCTTGTGTGTATTTTTCTTCAAATGATAGATGCCTATTTATAGGGATTAGAGAAGCTCTAGAAGCTCTAGAAATCCTAGAACAATTATACGTATATTAAGTGTCTTCAGATAATTGAGAGAAATCCATGATAAAAGGTGTAATAAAAAAATAGAAGTCACAAAGAGATACGCTCTGATACCAATTGAAAATTATTGGACTTCTAATTAACTGTGTGTGTGAACAGTGTGCAACAAAACATTAAATGCGAAATTAAAGGAGATAAATATTTTGTTGACGAAGTGGAAACTTAATTAAGAGAAAAACTACTACGGGGCAACCAAACCCAGGATATCCACTTTTCAGAAGACAAAGCTAGTTACAAAGCAGTAGCACTCACATACCCTTGATACAGTGGTCGTACCTTGAACTCTGACGTGTAACCCAACACGAACGTCTCCTACCTGAAGGGGTCTTCAATAGAATCCTTTACCTTAGGGCCAACCCCTAAGATAGACTTCACAGCTGATCAAATCACACACTGACAAAAGCTAGAGAGCTAGCAGATCTTCAATATCTCCATAAACACCCTTTCTAAACTATAAGGAATTCACTACTGAATTCTGTCTATAATGCATGCCTAGAGCCTCTTATTTATAGGCTTTAGAAGACCTAATTCTAGTCAGAATTGGAGTCCGGATGGTCAACTATTTCCGTGTCTGAAAAGTAATTCTAAAAACTTCTCGAATTTTGGTTGGCCGTCCGCACGATACTATCTTTTCGTCCAGACGTTGGGCTATCTGGACGTTTCTATTGGTCATCCGACCATCAAACTACAGCATTTTTTGTTAGCTTTCTGATGATGCCGATTTCGTCCCAATCCGATATTTGAGTAGAAAGTTATTATCAAAATACCAGAGGGTATCAGGACGGTGTTGCCATAGCGTCCGAGCGGTTGCACTTCTGCTGCACGCAATTTCCATAATAAGGTCTGAGCGTCCAGACCATTGAGTCTGACGTTCGGACGGTTGAACTTCTTCTACATTACTTTCCTTATCAAGGATAGCGTCCGGACGGGAATACCACATCGTCCGGACGATTGCAGCTACATTCCCATATCTGTGTCTAAGACAAAAACCCTATTACTTGGCGAACACTGAATGGCGTCCGGACGGTATTGCCACGTCGTCCGGACGGATACACATTTAACGCTGGATTCTTCTCGAACTCTGAATAGCGGCCGGACGATTTGTCATTACTTCCGGACGGATGCAACCTTGAACAGTTCGAAGCTTCTATACACTGATGGGTGTCTGGACAGAAAATTCTCGTCGTCCGAACGGATGATGCTTTGATAGATGAGCGTCCAGACGGAATACCACGTCATCTAGACGGATGCAAGGGAACTAAACTGATTGATTTGAATTCTGCACAGAGTCTTCTTGAAGCTCATAACTGAAGTGTAGACTCTGAATAAAACATCATCCCTGTGAAAGTAGCAACATTACATAGAAGTGATTTTGTCCAACAGAATGCAGCCAACACAAAAACTAACAAACTCCCCATTTGGCCATTCTGGAACAAAAATAACTTGACCGGGTTAAAAATTCAAGAGATCTTTAGATTCTTTTAATTTATTCTTAAGTGTATCAACAAAAATATGGATCACACTCTGAAAATTAATCCAAACACGAGTGTACCCGCTCTGATACGAATTGAAAATAAATAGACTCCTAATTTAAATATGTGTCTGTGATCAATTTGTGTAACAAAATATCTAAATGCAGAATTAAAAGAAGACAAATATTTTGTTAACGAAGTGGAAACTCAATTAAGAGAAACTACTCAGGGCAGTCAAATGCAGGAAATCCACTATTTAGAAGACAAAGCTAGTTACAAGACAGTCGTACTCACATACCCCTGATGAAGTAGACGCTACTTAAACTCTGACACGTACCTATATGTGAACGCCTCCCAACCAGGTCTCCTACCTAAAGAGGTATTCAATGAAATCCTTTAGCTTAGGGCTCTTCCCTAAGCTAGACTTCACAGTTGATCAAATCACACAATAACCACCCTAAGAAAGCTAGCAAATATCTCTGTTTTTGCTAAACACCCTCTATTAATACACAAGAATTCAGTACAAAATTCACTAAATAATACAAGCCTAGAGACCTCTATTTATAGGCTTTAGAAGACCTAATACAATACGGCTTCAGAGTTCTCTGGGAGGTGTCCAGACTTAGACAGTGAGCGTCCAAGTAGCAACCGACTTCTTTCATGTGTTTCACACATTTCTTCATTAGTCTCTGGGTCAAGACGGTGTTGCCATGGCATCCGAACGGTCACAAGTTGTCTTCACCAACCATGTACTGAGTTGTTCAGAATCTTCTCGAACATTGAATAGGGTCCGAACTATGTTGCCCAATCGTCCGGACGATTGCATGCTGTCTATGCTGAGCTATTCAGAATCTTCTTAAACACTGATGGGCGTCCATACATTTATCTGGGCCGTCTAGATAGTCAACTGGGGAACCGATTTTTCTGAGGTGTAAATTGCCCAGAATCTTCCTAGACTCATGACTATGCCTTCTAGATGTTGTGACACTGATATTGTCATATTAAGGCCCTTTCCATATTGGAGAAATAATCTCTGAATGTTCTGAAGACTCTGAATAATTACGGCGTCCCTATTTCAACAGCACACTTACAATATAGTGATTTTGTCAATAGAATGTAGCCAAAAAACTAACAAATAGGGACCTAAAATCAAGGCTTAACCTAATAGTAGTTAAAGGTACCTAGCTAGCTTTAGAAGCGGGTAATGCTACGTGTGAGCACACAGGTAGTTTATGCGTTATAGAGTATAGAATTCAATGGTATAGTCTGACATAATAAATGTTTGTAGGCACATAATGTCATGATTGGAGACTTTAACTTATTCTCCAATGTAGAGTTCAAGTAACTAGAAAATGGGAGAGTATTCGAGTCATGAGTCCCATGTAGCCTATCAAGGTGAGTATTCTGCTCGCTGAGAAAAAGATACTATGTTTTATGTATTTTATAGAAATGCTAATGATATGCTTGTTTTGATTCAAACCGACAATATGTTGATTATATGTGTTTGAGTGTTTTAAATATTTTCAATTATGTTGAGATATGATGATGATGTTTAAGTGATTTGAGATATGAGTATGGAAGTATGATTTGAGATATGTTTTGATGTGTGCTGGGGTTGAGATATAAACTATGTGATTTGTGATTGAGAAAATGACCTGTTGAAGTGTTTACATTTTATGTGAAAGTTATGTGTTGAAAGCATGATTATGAAAGTAAAATATATGATGAATTGAGCATGATGAGCATGAACAAAATTAATGACGTTGAACATAGGACTAAGGTTAAAAGATATCTTGGCAGAACATGTGTAAGAACATCGGGTGTGAAGAGCCCTGGGGTATCAAAAGCAAGACCGAGGGTTCGAGTCCCACAGCAAATAGCATCACAAACAGTATGTGTAAGACCATCGAGTGTAATGAGCCCTGGGGCATAAAGAACAAGTACGTGTAAGACCACCGGCAAAGTGTCCTGGGGCATCAAAAAGATCATGTGAAAGACCACCAGGTTAAAAAGCCCTGGGGCATCAGAAACAGAAACCAATGAGAACAAATGATAAGCATGCATAACATTGTTTTATGTGATGTTTTAAGATGTTTTCATGGCTAGACGTATTAATATGCCTATGTGTCTTAATGGGAAATAACATATTTATATTTTTATTCGGCTAGAGTGCATTGATGAGTTTTCATGTTAAACGTATCTATATGCCTATAAGGTTGAATGGGACAACACATATGTATATGTTTACGGCTAGATTGCGTAAAAGTCTTAAATGACACTAATCTTGATTGTTCTTAGATACTTGTGTTTCCCAAAATTTGAAAATGCCTGTATCTCTGTATAGCCATGTTTGATGCCATATGTTTTCTACTTAGATGTACTTGTATGCTAGTATTTCCTAAAGGTTGGAAAGCTTGTATACCTGTCTAGCTAAGTCACCTATTATGTATGTAAAAGATAATATGCGTAGATGAGCATGTATATATATATACT
This sequence comes from Alnus glutinosa, assembly GCF_958979055.1. Lineage (NCBI taxonomy): Eukaryota > Viridiplantae > Streptophyta > Magnoliopsida > Fagales > Betulaceae > Alnus > Alnus glutinosa. Next base: position 8,865,462 of record NC_084897.1, on the reverse strand, counting down.
TCCAAGTGATAGATTGGAATGTGTATATATATTCACAACTACGTAGTATGATGTTCACGTATTTCTAAAATGTCAGTGTTTATGTTATCAGCTACGTTATGTTTTCAAGGGACGGATTTTCATAACTGTAAATGGTAGCTATTATTGTCAACGAATGGTAAAATGAAATGTCGGCTCTATGTGAAAACTTAGTGAGTATTAGACTGTTGAGGTGGTGAACTCACACCTTCACCTATACGGACGTGGCTAACTCCACGACCGTATAGACATTGTTCGTTTGGCTAGAGATACTTAAATTGTAGACGATGATCCCATAACATTGTACTTGGTATATTATGACTGAAGCTCGCCGCGACGATTTAATTGTTGGACCACGGGATGTCCATTTCTTTTGTTGATTTTGTATATAGCTTGTGACGCTTGTGTCACTTGTTATTGTGCAAATCCTTTCTTTTGTGATGTAATTATTATTTTGATAAGCCTCAAATAGTTAAATGTTAAATGGCTCTTTGTTGTAATTAACTTGAAATAGATGTATAAGATGTTATTTTTGCTATTCATGTTTATGCTTGCTGCTACATAGATAGATAGATGTTATATATGCTCTGATTTACCAGGTACATAGTATGGGATATGTACCATATGTTGGCTTTGTGACATATTGTCATGCCACAGTGATGGTCCATTTTGTGTGTTGTAAAAAAAAAAAATGGGTCGTCACATTTATGCTTCTACCTATTCTATTGATTTGAGAATAGTTTTTGAGTTTACACTCACGATCATAATTAGTCATCAAAGAGAAAATCAACACCAAGAGCGACAAAAACATGTTTTTGATCTTTCAACATGCAAGGAGAATTTCATTCAGAAGTAAATAGCTGTACATGCATAAGAGAGGCCGAATTTGATTATAAGTACTATGAAGACTTATATAGTTGTTTTATCTAGCCTTGTTTATCTTGAAGCAAAATTTTTTCCTAGAATTGGCTTCCGGTACGCTTACTCTGTATGTGCATGATCCCCAACATTGTCTTAGATTCCACTACTACTTGTCCCACATGGAAAAGGTCTCTCACCTCTCCTAATATTCCAAGCTCATAAATAGATAAGCATGTAACTCTTGCAAAATAGCTAATCACAACAGTTCTTTAGTTTTTACTAAGGACTAATAATGTTGCGTTAACTCTCGAGAAAAAGTTTAAAGTTTTGAAGAACAAATTGAGAGCCCACACTCTCAGTTATTATTAATCATTGGTGAGATGATCTGAAGGTCTCGTAATTCCTGAGACTGCATGTGTTATTTGGAGGGTAAAGAAAGAATTTTTTTTTTTTTTGTGCTCAAAAGCCAAGGAGTGGCCATGATCTTCAAGTAAGTGTTATTTTTTTGCAGTTTAATATTATATAGCATAGGTCTTTACTTGTTTTTCTTAAAGTGTGATATTGGCATAAAATATTTTATTTTCTGTTGTGCAAACATGTTTTTTACAATCATTATTCCCTATATAATGTACATAGTGAGATGAGGTTTTATAGAGTACAAAGGATAATCATGTAATTAAATTGGGTGCTCAAGGATAGATGGCAGTGAATTAAAGTGACAGTTTACTAACTTTGATTCGACTACGGAACTTTCCATGGAGGAATAATATGTATTAATTAAGTAGGTCACAAGGATTAATTGATTAAATTAAAAAAAAAATACATAATTAAGCGCAATAACATTTGGTTAATGGAATCAATTGTGATTAATAGTAACCTACGACAAGTCGTGGATCACAAGTGTCATAGGTCTATTGGAGTTAATTATAAGTTTTCCCTTTAGGTCATTCTTTGAGCTGATGTAATTTGACAATTTAATTTCTAAAGGCTTAAGCAACTAAAAGAACATTGGGGTAATGTGATAAAACCCAAGCCCAAGTATTGAGCTTCGAGTAAGAGGGCTAGGATTAAACCTAGCCCTAGGTGGTGCATGGGTCTTTGCCCTTGTCAGGCGGTGACAAGGGGAGTCCACTTGTGACCATGAATCCTAGTTTTACAAGGATTCTAAAATGCTATTTACTACTTCTCCAAGTAATCCAAATTCTATAAATAGAGGATCCTAGCGAAGTATAAAGATATGAGAGCCCCTTTAATAAGGATGGGCTGTAAAATTCAACTTTTTCATCTTCCAATGAGATATTGACATATCATCTAAACACACACTATACATTAGACAAGAAAACAACGAATTTTATACCAAAATACTAGATTTTTTTTTCTTTTTTCCTGTGCTCATGATAAGTGCTGAATGTTACACATTCAAGCCCCTTAATTTACGTATGTTAAGCTCTTAGTTTTGTTATAGTTTGATGTTTTGTGTTTTCTTGTATTTTACAGGTTTTGGAAGAAAATCCATCAAATTCCAATATTATAAAGAAGTCGGCAAACTCACTTTTGGATAGATTCAACTCCAAATCAATTTTGAATTTAAGGAAAGAGAAGTCGGCAAAAATTCGTTATTTTTGAAAAGAATCAAGAATAAGCATGTCTCAGTAATTTAATCATAACGTTCGGCTCAAGTATCGGATTGCAACGAAATTAGTGGTGTTAGAAATCTAAGAGAAAATAAAACAAATATGTCAGAAATATGTTTTTCCTAGTTCGGATGTTTACCATGCCAAAATTGCCCCGCAATAAAAGACAGCAAATCTGTACGGATTTTGGAATCCTTTTCCTACTTGGATGGAAATTTCAGAAAATGAAAAAACTTGTAATTATTCTATTTGGACTAGAAGACCTATTTATAATTGTTCTAGGATTTCTAGAGCTTCTTTAATCCCTATAAATAGGCTTCTAACCTTTGAAGAAAAACACACAAGCTTTGAGGAAGAATCAAAGGCAACATCAAGAAGGAGGTTTTTTTTTTTTCTAGTTTTTTTTTTTTTCTTTCTTTTCCTTTATTATTTTATTATGAGGATGATTTCCATCCAATTTATGTATAACTAATACTTTAGTTAGGGCTCGATTGAAGCCCTAATTATGTCTCGTTAAGGTTTTCAATTGGCGCCTTTGCTACAATTCATATATTGATGCTTAACTTGATTATTTCCTATTTTCTTGAATTCCTCTCATGTTTATGCTTGATCATCATATGCATATGGTATGGATTTGTTATTTATGTCAATTTGGATGACCGAGTCCTGGGCATAATAGAGTAACAAAAGAACTCCATCACAGGTCCTTGGATTAATCAACATAAAGACAACTGGAATAGACACCATGTTCCACTCTGAGTGTGTTTACCGATTTCCATTAATTTATGATTTCTTGAAGAACAACTTAGTAGATACCATGCTAAATCCTTTAAGAAAGAAAAGAGTTAGAGTAGATACCATGCCTAACTCATTGCTCAGGGAAATCAATAGCTTTAGGAGAAGATACCATTCCCTTGTGGCTGGTAAGCATTAAGTATCAAGTTATGATGGTAGCATTGGCATTGTGAATCTTATTTGAGTATAATTGGCGGTGGATATTGAAGCCCTACCTTATCTTCTATTGTATTTTTGCAATATTTTTGTCTCTTTTCTTTTATTAGATCTCATTAATATTTTTATTTATTTTCACTCATCTTAATTATTTAGGAAATCTTTTAAGCATAATTTCCCAATCCTCGTGGGAATGATCTCGTATTTGCTTACTATACTATCGTTTTGATTTTTTGAACTTGCGAGTAAAATGTACAAATATTTATCTATTTATTTAGGTAGATATTTGCACAATAGCTCATCTCTCGCACAGGAAAAAAGAAAAAAAAATCTAATTATCAACAATTTGTCAAGCTAATGTAGGATTGATAAACAAAAATAATATATATATATATATATATATATATATATATATATATATATATATATATATATATATATATATATAAACATAATAATAGAATAATGAGAAGGCGTGTGACCGTGGTGGGAGTAGAGATAGGCGTCCCTCCAGGAGTAGTAGATGTGATCCCTAGATTTCAATTTGTCCCTCTCGATCTTGTTCGACAACATACCCATTTTCTTTTGATCTCTACTCTCCTTTCCTGAAACTCCCAAAACCCAATTGTTCTTCTAAACGAAACAATCAATCGGAGATAGAAAGAGAGAGACGAAGGAGACCCAACACCTGAAAGCAATCACTTCCTTCGCCTAGAAGTTACTCTCTCCTTTATTCGGCCATCTTCTCTATCATCATGAATTTTCATGGAAACTTGCAGTAGGTCGTAGAGGGAGAGATTGAAAATGAGGTTATTGAAAAATAATTGGGAGTTTTCATGTTTATTGTATTTTGTGGTTTTTCATGTTAATTGGTTGGTGTAAAATGAGGGGTTTACGGCCCATCCTGATAGAAGGTATTCCCTAAAGATATAGTTTTTGTAACACATTTTAGTGTGCATTTGAAACAAGTCATCAAAGTAGTTGAGAATAGTGTGAGCCCACACTCACAGTCATATTCAATAATCAAAGAGAAGACCTGAAGGTGCAAACAATTCCCCAAGAACAAGTGCTAGCCGTGTTTATCATCAACATCCAAGACGAAAATCAAGAAAATTCAAATAGCCCAATATGGTAGAAGAGGCCAAAATTCCATGTAAATAACATATACTTGTGTATTGTTTTTAGAATCTAACCTTGTCTATCTTGAAGAAAACGTTCATTGGGATTATTTTTTTTGCGTATGTTCTTCATATGCACGATCCCTACATAATTCACCATTACATATATCTTGCAAGTGTGGAGATGGTATTGACCTGTATGCGAGTCTAGATATCTACCGTTGTGATGCACTGACTTGAGCATGTGGCACATTTTAATGATTATGTATAAACAATAAGGTTTAAGTTGTAAATACTTTCTATTATGAAATAGAAGTTCTGGTATGCTTTACTAGTGAGTTATGAAGTCGAAGGGAAAGTAAAAAGTTTCGCTGCATCGTCATTAGCAGTAATGTCACACGGAAAATGAGTTATTTTGACTTATGGCTTTGCTTAAAAAGGCTGAGGTGTTACATTGGTGCCCACTATGACGATCCATTGTACATCGTCTGATTTTTCAAAATACAATTATACTTTACAATTACATCTTTTGATATAAGCATTAGGCTCATAACATAAATCATGAGGTGTTTAATAAGTAAGAAACATCTCATCATTTGAATAGAAAATATCACATTTGGATAATTAAAGAGTTTATCCATTCTATAAGCATTTACTTATTTTGATCGATTATCCGCGCTCTCAGACATCTCAACTCCTTAATACTGCAAATCATACACTAAAATCAAATACATAATACCATAGAAGGTCTAATCCTATATGTGAAAAGCTTAATCATGCAGATAACATTCTAATAAAACTCTTATTGCCACTACTGATCGTTTTGTGTTCGAAAATCAAACGTTCGTCCCTCTATGATAGTAATAAAAACCTAGATCTAACTAAAAAAATCCTGATCTCATGCAACAATCTAACTCTTAATCAATACAAAGATCCTAAAACACCAAATATAACATACATACATGTTGAAAGCAAGCATACCCAATCAAAATCCCGATTCCTTTCCTTATTTCCAAAGTAAAATCCCATTGTAAATCACTTATGTAATAGAAATCACACTCAATGTAATAAGGATATTTAGTTACTGTTTTGATTTATAAAATTAAACAAGATCTAATGGTTTTAAAACTTGTGCAATAACCATTACTTTTAAAATAAACCATAAGTTTAACTCATTTTGGTGGGATTAGCTAATTAAATACAGTTAGGTATGGTATACGAGGCAATACGTGCATGAAGGAAAACAGTAAGTAAAAGGTTTGGATGATGATGATATCTTAGGTACTGCTGAAGCTATGCTAGCTAGTAGCTACTAGTTTTTATTTATTTATTTATTTATTTTTTTGAGATCAAGAGCTAGGCTACACACAAATTAAAACTCATCCTTCATCAGTAATTAAAACTGATGAAATAGCACCAGCAAGAGAATTCTTGACTCAAGGACGGAGGGAGGGGGGACTGGTAGGGGCCATGGTCCCCTCAACATCGATCCCAGAGCAAAATACCAATGCATATCTCGAGAGAGAAATTGCGACAAAGAAGTTAGAAACTAAAGCCGACCAAATAAAATATGTTCTGTTTTATTAAGCCACCATGAAATCCCCAGTAGACCATCCAAAACCACTGTTATAGATTTGTGCAGCTTCCATATTTGCCATGACTTCACTTCTACAAAGCTTTGCTAATATCTCAGCCTTTAAGTCTGAATCTTTGCACAATCATAAGACATATAAGAAACCCATTAGATTCTACTCCCTATTAAGAGCAAAAATAACTTCTTTGCATCACAACGGGTTCAAAGTGAGGGCTTATGGGGAGAGGTGGTCTTTCTTGGGTGGAAGTGGGCGTGAGGGTGCGATTTTGGCGGAGGAGGACAGGTGGAAGAGGAAGAAAAGGGTGGTTTTTCTGAGGTTTAATTAGAGGTTTGGTTTTAATGGTGGAGATGATAGGGGAGATAATGGTGCCACTGCTAGAGTTCTGGGAAATCTTACTCTGGCCATTGGGTTGACATATCTTTTCAATGACTGGGCAGCTTGCACTACTAAAGAAGTTGCAGTTTGCCACTTGCAGGTTGCCACGTGTACAGAGCCCATACACGTGGCAAACATGTTGCCATGTGTGCGCGGTGTGGTAGATCCGGTTGTTGCGAATTGTACAATTTGCCACGTGTACAGTGAATACACGTTGCCACTGTGCCACGTGTCCCATAAAACACGCTGCCACACGTCAGACACGTGTAATATACACGTGGCTGACGTTTCAGTCGCGTGTATTTAATACACGTGGCACAGTAGCCACATGTATAGGAGTACACGTGTCTGCTGTCAGCCAAGTGGATTGAATCCACGCGGCTGACTATCAGCCACGTGTACCAAAGTACACGTGTATAGGAGCACACGTGTCTGATGTCTGCCACGTGTACTTAGGTACACGTGGCTGGCATCAGACACGTGTATTCCTATACACGTAATTTTTATTTTTATTTTTTTTTCGCCTAAAAATATTACAAAATCTATTTTACTCAAAAATATCACAAAAATATTAAGACAACATTTTAAATTTACTACGAACACAAAATCAAATTACACAAATCAATAATTAAAAACGTGTTTGTTAACTACACAAATCAACACAACAATATCTACAAATTTGAATACCATGTACTAATAAACGTGTTTGTTAGTAACAAAAAATAATTACACAAAATATCTACAAATCTGAAGGCCGTCACTGCGGATCACGAGGTACAGTCCCAGGCGTGTACTCGCCAACGGGCGATTGCTGCGCAATGGATGATGTAGCAGGCGATGGTGTCCCGACAGGGGAGTGCTAGCTCAGCTGTCGTCCAATAGGCGACAACGGACCAATCGTTGTCGCATTACCTGCAAGTAATAAAAATAATTAAAAAATATAAAATTATATGCAAATTTAAACAAGTAATGAAAACAAATTAAAAATAAGCAGTTTACACAATATTAATCATACCTGTAGATGCACTACAAACAGACAACATACTACCTTCGTTTGCAGGTGGAGACTGCTAAGCACCAGGGCTCACATGTGATACTCCCATAGAGGTGAGGAAGACCTCGAGTTGTCGCATGCGCTACTCCAAGGCGTCATTCCTCTCTCTCTCTTAGCCCGTAGCATCATCTCTATTGTCGCCATCCTCCTGTCATGTATGGCCCAGTCCCGAGATGTGCCTTGAGATGGTCCTCCTTGTGAGTGAGCCCGGTACGAGAAACAAGTCCCACGAATAGGAGTAACGTTCGGGCCAACCTGCCGAGCCCTCCCCGCGTACTCAGGCCTCCCCAACGCCTATTTGTACGCGTCGTTTGGTGCCTAATGCACCGTGTCTGCTGAGACGCTCTGCGTGGCGGCAAGATCACTGGATAAATTCTGTGTCATCCTCTTCTAACGTCGTCAACATAAAATACACATGTATTCAATACATACTTTATCACACGCATAACTTAGAAATATTAGTAAAATAGATCAGTAGCATACGCATAGGACCCGTGCATGTTCATTCAGGTAAGTGCCGACCTTCCTTGTGTGTGTCTTCATGAACGACTTGGCGCGAGTGGGGGCGTGCCAGATGTAGATGCCTGTCGCCATCCAGTTGAAATATATAATAAACAGTAATATTCATTTAATGTAAAAAAAAAAAAATTAGACACAAATAGAAAAACATCTACATATATTTGTTCATACCTCATCGTGATTAAATCTGGCATAACTTTTGGATCCCAAACAATGGGGGAAGTCATTCTGCTCCCGCATCCGCTTCATCTGTTCACAGGTCGCCTACGGATTGAACATTTCATAAAAATGTAAGCATTGACTCACTTAAAGTAGTAATAAAATTAAATGAACAGTTATAAAAAATACACAACATTATAGTAATACAATCAAAGACCTACATACCCTTTTTTGCTCAGTGCACCAATCGCTCAGCAGGTACTCCACATCTCCTGTGCATACTTCTCAAAAACTTTCTCCGGCACTCTCGCACGTATACTCTCGGGCGTGTCACCGTCTCGAATAGCTAGCGCTTTTTTAAATTTCAACTTCCACGAGCAGTGCTTACAGCCAATATCAGCCCACGCTTCATGTTGTGCCTTGCACTCGTCTACAGATACAGGTAGATAAAACTCCTCCTGCACATTCAATTTAAGCATTAATTTTATAAGTTCAACAAAAACTTAACCCTAAGTTTTATTTTAAATAAATTAGTTTTATAAACATACCATCAGCGCGTCCCACATAGCCTTCTTAATCTGCTTATCTACCCTTGCCCATTCGTCTCGCATATGTATGAAAAACCCGCTCCTCACAAGCATTCCCGTAGCATGCCTAAAACGATTGCAGGCTTGTCCTACGAGTTGTGTTGCAGCATTGTACTGCAACACAATCTTCTTCCCTCTCGGGAGCACCCAATTCCTCTCCGGGTCCCTAATCACCTCATAATAGATGCTTTCGTCTGGATTGTACCCTAATCAAAGAATATAAAACATTTATTTAATATACTAAAAAACTAAATTATATTAATAAATGATATAATTCAATTTATGTTTTTTTCAAACTGAATATTAATTATTGGTAACATAATATGAGTTTCAATGATGTATAGATATGTACTTACCCATCAATCGAATCTGGTCAGTCTGTATGCGCTTGGTCGCTGGGTCGCCAGCATGCTCCTCGCCAACCCCTTCTGCCAGGGAAGGATACTGATCGTCATCTGAAAGCATATACTGGGGGCTATCGGGGGCCAACTGATCAGGACCCAACATTGCAATGTCCCCCTCATGGGGCATCTGGCTCCCCCCCAAATTCGGCACCTGACTCTCCCCAGAAAGCGGCACCTAGCTCTCCCCCGAAATCGAAGCCTGTCTCCCCCCAGGCGCCAGGCCCTGGCTCTCTCCTGGTGCCGGCATCTATCTCACCCTTGTAGCCGACATCTGCATCTCCCCCAGCTGTGGCAGCGAAAACCTATCATCCTGTGTCTCACTATCAGATCCGTAAGGCATAGGCCAGCAGTAAAGGGGTACGGATAGTACCCCATATTAGCCCAATGTGGGCTGATCGCATCATGACCCTCTCGCACCCACCATCGAGTCACATGACCCAGTGAGGTGATCCCCATATGCGAGAACGTTGGCGGCACCGAAATGGAGAGCAAGAATATGCAGCTGTGCTGGTCTGCCCATGATTTGACGTGGTCATCCCCACCGTACCCGGCAGCAATGGTCTATAAGCGGCATCTGGGTGGTGTGGCCACGCCGTAATATATAGTGGCGCCGGAGCTGTGGACGTGGTCGTGGGGGGCACGGGTAGGCGTGGTGCCCGATGCACAAGGAGGGGGTCTCTGGTCCATCGATACCTACGAACAAATGTAGACAAATTAATTAAAATATTAATTTTATATATTACTAATGACCATGCAAATTATACAATGAGATTTATGCAAATTATACAATGATTGTATTTATTAATTACTGTATGTTACAAATTAAAAAAATATATTGAGTTTAAGCGAATTGTACCAACAATAAATATAGCACTCATTGTATAACAGGAGCTTTAATTGGATCAATGTCAAGCCTGCCGTGCTCGAATTCATCATTCATATCATGTAGGTCAGTAGTGGCTAATACGAGCGGTACACACTCGTGATAGGTTGTACCTGCAACATTACTCCCTACCCCTGACCAACGTCGTACACGTTGCGCGGTTTAGTCCTCACGGCACAAACCCAATTTGGGTTCCTTCCATCTTCGACGTAAAATACTTGGTCTACCTGAGATGTCAGCACGTAAGGCTCATCAGTAATCAGTTCTCCCCTGTGGACGAGGTGATTGAAGTTGACAAACGCTAGGCCATAATCGTCTATTCTGAATCCCCGGTCTATCATGGGGTCTGCCTTGTAAAGACCAAGAAAATAAATAGGGAATTTAGTAATTAATAGTGTATTTATTAAATAGAGGGGGACCAATAATTATATTTTTAAGTGAAAATATTTATGTTATGTGAGTAAAATGAATTTTAGATATAATAAAGGAATTGGAATAATAAAATACTACTAATGGGTCTTTAGAAATAATAAATAATAATAATGAGCCTTAGTTGGATAAATAATAAAATGTATGGGTTGAGTATAATTTAAATATATGGAAGGTTAAATGTTAATTGTTAAATGATAAAATTAATAAAAGTGGGGGATTCTTGTGTAATTTATAGGAAGTGTAGGTTTTAAAATAAAATGGACATCCACTCACTGCCACGTGTCAGGCTGAGATTGGGTGGGAGAAGATAACCTTATCTTCTCCCCTCTCAACCACACATCTCTCTCTCCCTTTTTCCTCTTATTTTTCTTTTTCCCCACTCACGTTCGGATCCCCTCTCCCTTTCTTTTCTTCCTCTTTTCTCTCCCTCTTCTTTCCCGCACATCACGCCCACTTCCCCATTTCCTTTTCTTTTCTTTCTTTTCCCCTCTTCCCTATTTCTTCTCCCCCCTCTCGGCCGAATCCTTTTCTTCCTCTCTTCTTCTTCCTCCCCGAAGCCTCCCCTTTTCTTCCTCTCCCCGCACACAGCAGCCCACCTCTTCCCCATTTTTCCTTCAACCCGTCACACGCACACCCATCCTCCCGTGAGAGATCGAGGGTGAGCTTCTGAGAGTGAGATGCTGACCCAGCCGTGAGAGAGACTTGCAGAGATGGAAAGCAACCGAGAACTGTTGTCCGGTCTGAAATAGAAAAGGAAGATCAATTGGTAAATCCTTAACCCTTGTATTTTCGGATTATATGTTACCTTAATATCACGAAAATCATATGATAATGTTAGGGTTTTGTTTGGTTTTAGTTTAGCTCAAAAACCTATGGTTTTACTGCAACTTTTATGGGGTTGGCCGGATGATATTTTCCACTTAGGGGTTTTGATTTTGGTGTTAATAGATTGTGTCTAATGTTCTAAAATGAGATGTTGGATTTTTGATTAAATTTTCATAATGTAGTTTTGATGAGAATCTGAATTTGGTTGTGGATTTATGTTTAGGTAAGGTTAGGTTATTATTCAGACTTGTGTTAGGGTTAATGTTAACCAAAAATGGATTTTTGGGGGTATTTTAGTGGAATCCGAATTTAAGTGCTTGATTGTTATTGAATTTTTATTAAGCTTTGCGGGGCTTCGGTTTTGAAAAGTTTGTAAGGGATTTTTGAGTTTATTTGTGATTGGGTTGATTACAAACTGGTGTAAAACCTAATAGATATGGTTATATGATTTTTGTGGAGTTTTGGTGATGTTGAAGGGGATGTCTTGTTGGGTTGGCCAATTGGCCTTTAATGTTGGATTGTGTTGATTTTCTGTTAGGTGAACGGCTAGATGTAGATTAATTGTTGGTTGTTGTTCACAAATCAAGTGATTAAATTATAGTTGACCCTTGAATTGTTTTATTGGATTTATTGATATCTAGAGATTGAGAGTTTTGTTTAGAGATTGGAATGTAATAGTTAATTGTTTGTTGATGATTATAGTTAGTCATTGGGTTGATTTGTTATGGGTTAAGGGTTTGATGGTGATCTTATGAGATTATTGGTTTGAGGATATTGTTGACCATATTGATGGATATGTATTTTAATGTTAAGAATTTATGTTATTTGGAAAGTGTTATTGCTTATGGTTGATTAATTGGTATAATGGTGTTGATTTAGTAACTAGTGATCTCTATGGCCAAGTGATGAACGGGTTGAATTGTGTTGATTGCTTGAAGATTGATTTTCATAGAAAATTGATGGATATGTGCTAGGCTTGTTAAATGAAGGGATTTGGTATTGAATTGAGTAACGAATGGTACTCTAATTAAGGAAATTGGTTAGGTTGGTTTGTTGGAATTATTGGAGGTTAATCTTGGTAGCACATGGCTAATGCGTGAAGATAAATTAAAAGAAGAGTTCAAGAGAAGGAAATGGAACAAATGGTGAAGTAAAATGAGTAATAGATGAAGAGGTAATATTATTAAAATGTGGTGGATTAATAGTAAGTTGAACCTATGTATAATGTTTAGCTTTTAGGCTCATGTATATGCCTTAAGCTTTTGTATGTGTAAATATTACAATATGAGATCGTAACCTAAGCGAACATGTGTTACTAAATTGGAATGCTATGAGATTAAAGTCCTAGATCTAAACTACCTATCGTGATTAGTGATGAATAGAAAATAGAGTATAGAGTATGACAACATTTGTGTTTAAGAATTAAGGACTAGATAATGTTACAAACCTAAGCATATGGTAAATATCAAAAGAGGACAACGATTCTAATAGAATGTTAAAGAGCTATAGATTATTCAAATAATCCTAAGTTTGTAAAAATAAGCTAGTAAGCATATGGAAACACATATGTGGTATAAATCCATTAGGTAACCACTTAGTACATAATCTACCTATCCATGTACACATAATATTTATGTGTATTAATGGATTAGTCTTAAGTGTTTTATGCATGATGTGCAAATTTTAATACTCACAAGCGCACAAATCGTTTGCAATATAGTGTATGTGCAAGTGCGAGATCGTATCCACAGGAAATTGTGTTGCAAAAATTAATTTCTATTTAAACTAATTCTATTTTAACCTAGTTCCGAATTTTGTGAATAATAGAAAAAAATAAAATAAAACAAAATAAAACAAAACAAAATGTACTAAGGTTTTAGAATCCACACCCACCAAATCTCAGCAACATATTCTCATGTTCATCAATACATATCCGAAGTTCTCACCGTAAAAATCTTTTGTATATTCTACTATGCTTCAAAAATTCATTAAATCATTCATTGAATCCGTTCTTTGCACAAATCACAAAAGATATCCGGTTTAAACCGAATCATCAAATGTATCCGTAGAACGAAACACAATGAATATCTAATGTTTTGATAAATGAAAAATCCAAGCAATCAATTAAATGAGACTTATCTTAAATCATCACATGTATTCGGAAATCACAATAGATATCCAAGAATTCATCTCAATAATTGAAAAGAAGTAGAACATTTGAAACATTAAACCCAATAAAATCGGATTGTATAAACTCTTATAAAAATATTGTTGCTCTTCAAAGGTGAGGTTTCATCCTTAACCTTAGTAAAAAAATTAACTACTCATCACTAAGAATAAAATACTAAACTTTATTAAAAATAAAATAAAAACTCACAAAGAGTAGAAGCCAAAGAACCCAGCTGCTGCTATGTACAATGTTGTGATATTTCTAAGTGGTGCATAGCATGGGGTATTTATAGCAGAAAATTAGGCTAAACCTAATTTTTACAAAATGACACCTCTACCCCTCAAAACCCTAATAAGAGAAAAGAACGCTAGGGTTTAGGGCCATATTCTCAAAATGGCACCCCTACCCCTCAAAAACCCTAATAAGAGAAGAGAATGCTAGGGTTTGGAGTGTCTGCAGCCGTCAAGAATAAGGAAATTTGCGTTCTTATATTACAGGGCACTTATGACATAGCAGACATTTGAATTAAGAAAATTTTATTTCATAATGATTTATATAATTTTGAATTAGCTTTCCAACGCCACCAATTTCACTTTAATCCAATACTTGAACTGAAAGTTATGATTAAAATACTATGACTTGTGCAGAACCTGAAATTTAATCCAATCCGATTTTGACTTCCAAACTTTGCATTTTTCACTTTAAAACTACCGTTTTCTCTCCATGATCTGAAAAATACCAAAAATACAAAAACTAAGCAAAAACATTAAAAAATAACAAAGCTAAAGGTTTAACAAATGTGAATTAAGGTTATACAATATTTGGCACTCATCAATGCGTATATGTATATTTGTATACACATACATGTATATGGTTTAAGTATAAATATTGTTAACTTAGTAAATAAATGACAAGGTATAAAAGGGTTAACAATGGTAATGTAATTCAACAATAATAGATAAACTAACAAAAATAGTAAATACATCCTTGTAATAATAAACAAGATACGATACGAGCCTAAACCTAAATGTGAACTTAATAATAGTTTAAGATTGTTAACTAGACTTAGAAGCAAGTAACACGACGTGTGAGCACGCGGGTAGTTTTAGGGTCATAGAATGAGTCCCATAGCATAGTCTAACGTTATAATGTTTGCAGGATAGTGCCCGGATTGGAGACTTCAATTGATTCTCCAATGTAGAGTCCAAGTGACTAGAATTCGAGGGGATGTTCAAGTCAGGAGTCTAATGCAGCCAAGTGATATTTTACTTACTGAGAAACTGTTATTTTTATATATTATAGGATTGTAAAATATATATATATATATATTTGTTGTTTTATAAATCTAAACCAACTGTATGTTGAATATATTTGTTTTACTTGATTTGAGTACTTTAGAGTATGTTCAAATAGATCAATGATAGTTTCAGAATCCAGAATTGTATGTTGCATGATTTGGATGAAGTATTGAATTGTTTAGCAAAATATGATTTATCAGCATGATACAGTAAGGCAATATTTATTAGTCAAGCACAGAGCATAGAGCATGTAGCATAGAGCATAAAGCATACAGTAACCCAACAGTAACACAGCAGTAACCCAGTAGCAGCTCAGTAACAATTTAGTTCAGCAGTTTAACAGTAGCATATCAACATGCATAGCATATATAGCATGATTTAAATTGTGTGAAGTTTTCATGATATAGACTATTGTAGTTTTTATGCTGACTTATTAATATGCCTAAGAGTTTTAATGGCAAAGAGCTTATGTATATTGATATCGTCTAGTTGCATGACTTAAGAACATTGAGCTTTGAGGTGCAAAGGTATGTCATTGTTCGGTATAAGTAATACAGTGCCCTAGGAGTAGGTAGATGGATTGTCGTGGCACATCAGTAAGAAGTGCTTGGATATCAGAGTTTTGCTTTAGTAACCGCATGGACAACTATGTGCCTTCGACATGAAGTTGTAATGCCCTAGGATTTGGTGTTAACCATATTCAAAAAATGATAGTAAGCTCGTACTAAAAAGCGAGATGGCATGTTTTAAGCTTGGTGTAATTGGATGTGACGCTATTGGTTGCGATATCAGTGTGACTTGGGAGTAGGTAGATGTAATGTCGTGGTACATCAGTAAGAAGTGCTTGGATATCAGGATTTTACTCTAGTAACCGCATGGACAACTATGTGCCACAGACATGAAGTTGTAATGCCCTGAGGCACAATGATATCACAGTTAATAACGTTAGTAC